>NC_056739.1:622807141-622857141 GCF_019279795.1 Protopterus annectens
AAATTTGGGGACTCCCCTAGGCCCTTCAAACAATCAGCCATGGCTCCCCCTCTATATCCCCCTCTATATCTGAGCCAGACATATGCACAACTTCAGAAAACGTGCGAGTAAGCAGCTGTGTGTTGGCTTCAAACAGAGTCACAGCAGAGGGATACTGACATTGGCATAAACCAGTCCTTGGGTCCTTCATCCAACCTGAAGAAAACATCTAGTGGAGGCTGGACAGCAGCAGGATAAGTATATGTTTATTTCTTAGAGGAGGCTGAACTTCTGGGTGAGCAGATTCGTCCATGGTACCACGAGTCAAAATCTTCAGATGTTTGTTTTCCAGATAAACAGAAGGGGATGACAGACGACTGCTGACTGTCTTAGGGACAAATGCCTGATAAATCTCATGCTGTGTATGGTTTTGTGTAGCACCCAAACAAAGGTATTTCTCATGTCTATCTTTATGGTGACTCTGCCTCCCACACTAACACTTTCCCATCCTGGATGAGATGAAAAATTAAGGAGGAAAAAAAAAGGAAGGAACCCCAACAGGGTCCTTATCATTAAAAGGCTCGGAAGAAGAAATAGCTCACCGAATGGCATAAAAAGTGAGTTCAGAGTTAGTGTTCAAACTAGCAGTAAAGAAATTCTGAGGATAATGTTTCCACATAAGTTTGACATACAACATTGGGAAGGGTAAAGACTTTGGTATACTAGCCATACATTAGGTTATCCTCAGCAGGATATCCCTGAGAGTAGAGAATATTTTAACACTGATAAGGAAATGACATATATGGAAGGAATGTTTTAGGCTGTTGTATAGAGCATTAAAGTGCAGTTATTTAAGTCCTATTTACCTGTAACTGTACATGTATGTAGAACACACTGCGCCCTTACTGGCATTTGGGTAGTAGTGCCCTGATACCCTTTTCTGGCAGTCTACCAAAGCTCAGAGTCACTCCCACTGCTTGCGGGTTGCACCAATCTCCTGACAGTACCAGACTGCCTTATAGACCCACAGACAGACCCTTTTAGTTTTCTAGGGGTGAGCAGGAAGAAAAGGAAATGCAAGCTTTGCAAACACCTACTGTTCCAAAACAAAAACCACAAACAATAAAGACAGCTGAACACAGGCCCAAAAACCACTCCAACACTAAACTATGAACATCCTAAAAGGGGATGGTTGGAGGGTACACAGTCAGTAAGCCACTGCATTCTACATTCATCATCTGGCTAGTAGGACTTGTGCAAATGTACTATGTTCAACAAACATACTGCCTTACTGGCATCAGGGTACATCACCAAAGCATACCCAACCTAGAAGGAGGAAGGATAAAGGTCCAAGAGTCCCTTGAAAATGGATCTAGCTAAAGCCTGCTCTGGATACAGAAAAGGCATCCAGCTCATAGAACTTCATAAAAGTATGGAATGAGCATAGCTGCTGCTTCTAACATAATGCTAGAGTCCACTCTTTTCCAATCCACACTGAAAAGGAAAAGGCCCTTTGGGCAATGGGACTTCACCTTCACTGGATTCACCTTTCCATGGTGGATATAATAATAAAAAAACACAATATCAAATGACAACCAATGGACAAATCTGTGAAAAGGGTGGAAACACATAAAGGAACATTCATACTGTGCTGAAAGGAGGTACAGCCAGCACAGCTATGTAAATAATTATATGTCATTTGTGAATATCAAACTGATCAAGATGCTTGTGGTACAAATGTATTAGAACTGTATGTCATACAAGGTGCTGGTGTTACAAATGTAGTAGAACTTTATGTCATGTGTATACCAAACTGATTTGTACAGACATTTATGTTGAAAAGGTATTTATAGTGCTTGTGTTTAAAATGTATCCACAGTGTGTCTGAAATGTATCCAGAGAGAACAGAAATGTACATGTACTGTTTTAACTGTTTAAATGTCTATGTTTTAACAGAGGAAACTGGAAGTCAGGAGGTTAACCTCAGTCCACCAAACTTTAAAATATATCTGAAATTAAATCGCTTTATAGGCTAGACCATAAAGATGCTATCTCACAGGTATCAATGCAGCCAGAGACAAAGTCTGTACTAGGAAGCCTTCTGTATTGTCTTTAGGGTGAACTAATTACTACTCTGGAAATGTGGGGGTATGCAATTATTTTATGATTTCCAGCATGTGCCACAGATCTGAGCAAAAGCCCTTGTGTGTGTGTGTGTGTGTGTGTGTGTGTGTGTGTGTGTGTGTGTGTTTTTACAAGTAGGTGCCAAGTCCTGCCAGCTTCCAGCAAGCAATGGGGGGGGGGGGGGGTTGCACGGGAACTAGAAATCATTTGACCAAAAGTGATCTTATTCTGCAAGCTATCCCAGAGGTAATATTTTAGATATTATTTTGAGAAGTCTCTTAGTGAGTGCTCTGTTAAGTAGGGAATAGTGATTCTCTTGGATTCACTCACGAATATAGTGAAGTTTAGTTTAGATATTGTTTTTCTTTCTTTGTCTGAGCCAGTCTTTCAAAGTTATTTTAAATATTTCCTGTGTTTTGAACTCCGATTTAACTGTGAATAGATATTTAGTATTGTCTTGTTCTTTTATTTATTATTAAATATATTTAAACCTTTCATTGTGACTGATTTTTGTAGAGATATTTATGTTTTGAGAGTACTTGATAATTTATTTGTTGACACTTTGCGGGCCACTCCTAATAGCCTTGCTCTTGGTCAAAATTGTCTTGAAACAGAAATAATTACTAGGTTTCAAATGTAAAAGCCTTTTATTGTTTTACAACTTCAAAGTTCTGGAAACTTCTGAGAGATGTGTACTTTTCACACAGAGATGTTAAATTTTTGTTAGTATCTGTTAGCCCGGGAACTGAAGACAAGTGACAAACAATTATGTCATCCAAGTGACCAGCATTGGTACTGCCCAGAGCCTACCATCTGGCACTTCTAGCCATAGCTCATGATATTCCCTCTGCAGGCCATACGGGCATAAAGCATACAAAGAGATGTATTATGCAGAACTTCTATTGGCCTGGGATTTCCAGAGATGTAACAGGGTACTGCAGGACCTGTGAGCAGTGCCAAAAGGTAGGTAAGGCAGGAGACAAGGTGAAAGCTCCTTTGATGCCTTTGCCTGTGATTGAAAAGCCATTTTAGAGGGTAGCTATGGATACTGTGGTGCCTCTAAGTACCCCAAATTCCACAGGGAAAAAGTATATCCTAGTGGTAGTAGATTATGCTACCAGATACCCTGAAACGGTGGATCCATTGAGGCAGAAAAGGTGGCAAATGCTTTGTTAGGGATTTTCAGCAAGGCAGGTTTCCCAAAAGAAATACTGACTGACAGAGGTGCCAATTTCAAGTCAGGCCTGCTGGCTTCTCTGTGGAAGCACTGGGGGGTGAAGCAGCTAAAGACCACCCCATACCAACCCCAGACTAATGGTCTTGTTGAGAGGTTAAAATCTACACAAGTCAATGTATGGGCATTTGCCAACCAGTTTAAGAGGGAGTGGGACAAATATTTGTCCCATCTGCTGTTTGCTTACAGAGAGGTGCCCCAGGAATCCACAAGTTTTTCACCCTTTCAGTTGTTGCATGGGCACAGGGTGAGGGAATCTCTAGATCTGATTAGAGATGAATGGGAGGGTGAGTGTGAATCTCACAAGGAGTCTGTTATGGCATACATCCTAAACCTCAGGACAAGGCTCAGGGAACTCATGGGCTTGTCCCAGGAGAACGTAGCAGAATACCAGTAAGACAAGGCGATATCCTGGACAGTCAGAACAGTTTATTGCTCACACAATTAACAACGAGACAGTAGAATTAAAAACAGATTAGATTCCACAAATAAAACAAAAATACTGAGCGCTTTCACCCGCTCGACTACCTGCGGGTTTCTTCAGAGTACATTAAACAGTTCTCTGCACCAGTCTTATATACTAACTTGATAACTTGTTAGTAAGTTGTTAATGGAATAATTGAATTAAACAGCCATTTAAAGCATATTATTAAATTAAATTATTAAATTAAAAAATGTTCTTTCCTTTTTCAAAATGACCTAAGGTCCACAGTACTAAATAGTGTGTTTAACACTTTATCATTATTGTACCATATTGTGTGATATGAAAATCTAAATAAATACGAATAAAAATACACATACTATAAATATTATGTTAAAAATGTTAGTAGGAGGTACATACAAATTCTCTTAAGGTATTGATGTTTTAATTATTATAAGGATTTGTAAAGTTTGTTATTTGGTAAGCCTTTTTAAGCTTTTGTGAGGGCATAAAACTACAATATATATCTGTATATCTTAGTCTCTGTATAAGACATTATAAATATTTTAAATATTTTAGAAATACATTATAAATACATTGTAAGTACATTGTAAAACCATTGTATGTAATAAATATGAAAAATATGAAAAATAAATAAATAATTAAATAATTATTTAATTATTATTGGTTTATAAAAAATATTTAAAAAGTGTAATAAATATGTGTAAATATAAAATTATAAAAATGACAAGAACTACGTATATGTTGATCAAATGTGTCAAAATGTATGGACTCAGTGGTGATCCCTAAGCACAATATTGTAAAATTGTTGTGAAATTGTGATCAAACTCAAATCACACACAAATGGATTTTTGTTTGAGGATACTTGCAATACTAATGTGCCCATTCAAACCTGGTGTTGTGCCAGCATTGAAACGAAGTTGCCACAAACATCAATACCTTAAGAGAATTTGTATGTACCTCCTACTAACATTTTTAACATAATATTTATAGTATGTGTATTTTTATTCGTATTTATTTAGATTTTCATAACACACAATATGGTACAATAATGATAAAGTGTTAAACACACTATTTAGTACTGTGGACCTTAGGTCATTTTGAAAAAGGAAAGAACATTTTTTAATTTAATAATTTAATTTAATTTAATAATATGCTTTAAATGGCTGTTTAATTAATTCAATTATTCCATTAACAACTTACTAACAAGTTATCAAGTTAGTATATAAGACTGGTGCAGAGAACTGTTTAATGTACTCTGAAGAAACCCGCAGGTAGTCGAGCGGGTGAAAGCGCTCAGTATTTTTGTTTTATTTGTGGAATCTAATCTGTTTTTAATTCTACTGTCTCGTTGTTAATTGTGTGAGCAATAAACTGTTCTGACTGTCCAGGATATCGCCTTAGAACGTAGCAGAAGCCTAGCAACAGAAAAAATGTCTGGTATGACAGGAATGCTCGAGCTAGAGAGTATGCTGTAGGGCAGCAGGTAATGATTCTCATTCCTGTCAGACACAACAAGCTGCAGGCAGCCTGGGAGGGACCCTACAAGATGGTAAGTAAGGTCCAGTGATGTTAACTACGTGGTAGAACTGCTAGGCAGAAGGCAAGGGCAAAAACTGTACCATGTTAACATGATGAAACCTTACCATGATAGGGAGGCACTTGTGCTGAGTATTTGCAGTGGATGGCAGGAGGAGTCTGAGGGTGAGCTGGTGACTGATGATCTCAGTGAGGCCTTGACTTGACACCTAGTGGAAGGGGTAGCAATTTCCCAGCAGCTCTCCCCTACCCAGGTTTGAGAAATCCGAGCAGTGTTAGATGAATTTGGGGGCATGTTCACTGGGAATCCAGAGTGCACCCACCTGGTGCAGCACCATGTGGATACAGGACCGCAAAAGCCTTTTAAGCATGCCCCTTACAGGGTGCCTGAGATAGTCTAGCAGACTCTGTGGAAGGAGACACAGGAAATGTTGAAACTAGGGGTAATTCAGAAGTCCAGCAGTGCCTGGGCCTCCCCAGTGGTACTAGTACCAAAAAAGGATGGAAGCACCAGGTTCTGTGTGGACTACAGGAAACTGAATAGTCGCATAGAGTCAGATGCTTATCCCATGTAGGACAGATGAAGCCCTAGAGCAGCTGGGTGGGGCTAAGTATCTTACCAAGGTTTACTGGCAGGTGCCCTTGACTCCCAGTGCTAGAAAGAGGTCAGCCGTTGTGACTCCTTCTGGCTTGTATGAGTTCACAAAGATGCCCTGTGGGATGAAAAATGCCCCAGTGACTTTCCAGAGGCTGGCAGATTGTATACTAGCAGGAGCAGAAGATTATGCCCCAGTTTACCTAGATGACATTGACATTTACAGCCATTCGTGGCAAGAGCACCTTCAGCATGTCAGGGAGGTGCTGGGCAGACTACAGAAGGCAGAGTTGACCATTAAGCCCAGCAAATGTCAGGTGGGTATGGCAAAGGTCTCCTACCTGGGACATAGAATGGGGAGTGGTAAGATCAGGCCAGAACCTGCCAAAGTGTAAGTCATTCAGGAGTGGTCTGCCCCTATTACCAAAAAGCAGGTGAGGGCATTCTTAGGGACAGCGGGGTACTACAGAACGTTGGTTCCCAGCTGCAGTACCAAAGCTGCTCCCCTCACAGACTTGCCAAGGAAAACAGGCCAGATAAGGTAGTGTGAACCCCAGCATGTTAGCAGGCATTCCAGAACCTTAAAAGAGCTTTGGGAGGACCCCCTTTGTTAGCCAGTCCAGATTACAGCAAATAATTTGTTGTGTAGGTGGATACTTCAAACCATGGGGTGGGGGCTTTACTTAGCCAAGTTTCCTCAGAGGGATAAGAGCTTCCAGTGGTATATCTCAGCTATAGACTCCAACCCAGGGAGAAATGATATGCAGCTGTAGAAAAGGAATGCCTAGCCATAGTGTGGGCACTGCAGAAACTTCAGCCTTATCTGTATGGAAGGAAATTCACTGTAGTTACAGACCACAATCCCTTAACATGGTTACATCGAGCCAGCCAGCAAAATGCCAAGTTACTAAGGTGGAGCCTAGGATTGCAAGCATATGATATGACAGTGCAGCACTGCAGTGGGGTTAGCAATGTCTGCACAGATGGGCTCAAGATAGGGAATGGGGTCTCAAGAAATGTTTCTCAAGGGTCACTTGAAAAACTAGCTTGAGTTTTTTTTTTTTTTTTTGGAGGGGGAAGAAATGTGACACTGCCAGCCCAGCTATCTGGAATTTTGTAAATAATTCTACGTCATGTGTGAATATTGATATGATTTATACAGGACTGTATGTTATGTAGAGAGACATGGAAGAGCACTCCGATCTTATAGCCCAGGCAGGTATGACCCTAGCCCCGAGTAGCATCCTGCCATCGCCCAGAATGACACCGCAGTGCAAGGACAAAATGATTGACTTCAACAATTGGCTAAGCTTCTGGTGTCATTCTAAGGGGATCCAGTATCTGTCTGCCTGGGACAACATGGTCGACAGACCATGATGCTTTGCCAGAGATGGCCTGCAACCGTCAACCCTGGGATTCTGGATACTGGCTAAGGCTCTTGCCGCCCCTATAGAGCCTTTTTTAGGCAAGGTTCAAATGACAAATTCACCACCATAACAGGAACAGGAAAGGAAAAACTGAGGGTAATGCTACTCAGTGCTAGAAGTCTAAATCTCAAAATGCACTCCCTCGAGGCACTCCTTAAAATGGAGAACATCGATATCTGTGCAGTGACTAAGACCTGGTTCAAGACTCCAGAGAGAACCCCCTGCATTACCAGGTATAACTCAGATCACACCTTTTTGCCACCTAACCTGGACCGGAACACCAAAGTCGGAGGTGTGCCCATATTCATCAAGGATATCCACACCTCCAGGCTAGCTGCTCAGCATAATGCATCCGAGGTTATCCAAGTGCAACTAACTCTGGGCAAAACTGCAATCCAAATTGTAGCTTGCTACAGATCTCCCACCATGCCCCAAGGATTCCCACTCCTCTTTTCTTGATATACTGGAAAATATTAGGGTTCAACCAAATGCCCTAATAATGGGCGATTTCAACTACCCACCATTAACTGGGAAAACTACTCAGGTAACAACTCCTTCGCTCAACGCTTTCTGGAATTCATTCCAATGCCCTGGATCAACTTATCCACACCCCCAACAGGGACAACAATATCCTAGACCTAGTCATTACCAACATGAGCTCCACACCTGAAGTCAACTCCTCATTGGTCAGATCTGACCTTAAGCTAATCACCCTAGATATCCACATCCCACCCCCACCCCCCCAATAAGTAAACCACGGTAAAAAATTTCTCCAAAGCCAACTTCATGCTTAAGACAGAAGTGGCAAACGTCATGACACCCATGGAGATGGACAATACAGTTACAACTGCTGAATCTTACACAAATGCACTCTATAAGCACTTACATGAGTGCATGGATCGTGCTATCCAAACGGAACCAAGACGCTATCCTCCAAAAAATGGAAACCAATCTGGTGGTCTCCTGTCATAAACAAACTCTACAACAGAAGGAAGATACTGTTGCAAAATAGAGTAAAATCCCATGAGTGAAGGAGCTGCCTGGTCAGCCTCAGTAAGAAGCTGAGATCCCTTATAAGATCCTCCAAAGCTAACAACAAAAACAAAATCGCCACTGATTCTAGGGACAACCACAAAGCATTCTGTAGCTATGTCAAGAATCTCAATGGCAACACCCAGATCTGCTCTGAGTTACAGCACAACGGCACAAAAATTACAGAACCAACTGATATTGCCAACATCCTGGCAGATAGGTTCAGTGCTAACTTTACCCCCCCCTCACCCCCTAAATGGCCCATATCTATACAAGAAGAATGCAGAGTCCCCGTAATCACAACTACGCCGGTAAAAGCTGCACTCTCTAAAGCCAAAAACACAGCATCTATGGGACCGGACAACATCCAAGGCTGTGTTTTACACGAACTTCAAAATGAACTGGCTCCCCACCTAAGCACCATGTTCAATCATAGCCTCACGTCAAGCTTTGTGTCCACTGAATGGCACACAGCAGCAGTTATCCCACTCCATAAAGGGTGATGCACCACTGATCCTGGGAACTATCACCCTATATTAGCCTGACGAGCCTGGTCTGTAAGGCCATGGAATCATCATGGAACTCCTAAACAAAGACAATGGTAACCTACAAACTCTGGACCCCGCCCAGTTTGGGTTATTGAAAGGCAGATCATGCCTCCTGAACCTGATCGACTTCTTTGAGGCAGTCACCAAAGCCGTAGATGAGGGTAACATGGTTCACACAGCCTATCTTGACCTCGCCAAGGCTTTCGACACCATTCCCCACTCTGGAATTATAGCTAAACTCATTAAACTAGGTATAAATCCCTACATCACAAGACAGGTTGCCAAATGGCTCACTGACTGAACCCACACTGTAAAAGTTGCAGACTCCAAATCTGACTTCAAACCACTGACAAGTGGAGTACCACAGAGTTCAGTCCTGGGACCTCTACTGTTTGGTATCTACTTCTCTGAAGTACAGGCTAACACAGAAGGCCTTTGGCTAATGAAGTTCGCAGATGACTGCAAACTAGGAGCCATAATCGGAGTCCCTAAATGATGTGGACATCCTACAGAAGGGCCTCACTGACAGAAGCCTGGTGTCAGAGCCATGGCCTCAAACTTAATGCCAAAAAGTGCATTATCATCCCCTTTGGTAAAAACTCTGTACCCATGAACTACCACACAGGCGGCAGTCTACTTAACGCCAAATGTGTGATAAGAGACCTGGGGACCCAGGTAGACAGTAGTCTCTCCTTTAATAATCACATCGCCACAGTAGTCAGAAAATCCTTCTCCGTGGAACACCTCATCACAAAAGGGTTCTCATCCAGGAAAAAAGAGGTCATTGTTCCTCTCTACTCTACACTCATTAGACCCATTATAGAGTACAATGCCCCTTTTGGAATGTACCTCACAAGACATCTGCAGCAGCTGGAAAGGCCACAGAAGTACCTTACAAAGAGGATTACTGACAGTCACAAAAACTCCAGCTTTACTCTGTAGTATATTGGTTACTCCGAGGTGATCTCTGCTTAACATATAAAGCTATGTCAAACCCAGAGCTGTTGGACATGCTACACCTAAAGAAATCCCAATCCCTCTGAGCTACACGCTCTAGGGACCTAAACCTTGTCACCACAATAAACAGGATATGCTGGAGGGAAAGATTCCTGTCCCAGAAACTTCCCATACTCTGGAACAAGCTACCCATCTATGTCAAGCAAAGTTCCTCATTAGCACTCAAGAAAAATCTTGAGTGGATGGAAAACAGGAAATACACCCCAGGGATCACTTCTGTGGCTCTGCTCGACAGGGGCACAGGAAAATAACTTTTTCTTGGGTGGCGTAAGCTTTAGGCCCTTGGGCCAATAGCCTAGTACCTATCGATGAACCTATGTACCTACTGGAAAAGAACAGAAATATATATAAACTATATACCTGTGCAAATGTATATTTTAATAGTAGCACCTGGAACATACAGAGTTAATCTACAAAACTTCAAGAAAATAAGTTGAAATTGTTTTACGATTGTGTTATCCCTCAGTTTCCGTGAAATAGACACAATGTCTAGAGCTAGATTGTCATGGAACAGAAATAATTACTAGGTTGCAAATGTAAAAGCATTTTATTGTTTTACGACTTCCAAGCTCTGCAAATTTCTGAGAGATATGTACTTCTCACACAGAGATGTTAAAATTCTATAAGTATCTGTTAGCCTGGGAACTGAAGGCAGGTGGCAGAATGATGCCATCTAAGATTTCATCCAGAAAAAAGAGGTAATTGTCGCACTGTACTCATCCCTCATTAGACCCATTACAGAATACAATGCCCCGTTTGGTATGTACTTCTCAAGACATCTGCAACAACTGGAAAGGCCACAGAAATACCTCACTAAAAGAATCACAGGCCTAAAGCAGATGCCCTACGCTGACCGCCTTAAAAAACTCCAGCTATACTCTGTGGTATATCATCTTCTCAGAGGCAATCTCTGCTTAACATACAAGGCCATGTCAAAGCCAAAGCTGTTGGACATGCTACACTTAAAGAAATCCCAATCACTCAGAGCCACACGCTCCAGGGATCTAAACATTGTCATCACAATAAACAAAACATGCTGGAGGGATAGGTTCCTGACCCAGAGACTCCCCAGACTCTGGAATAGATTGCCCATACATGTCAAGCAGAGTGCCTCTTCAGCCCCCTTCAAAAAGAACCTTGACAACTGGATGGGAGAAAGGAAATTCACCCCGGGGATCACATCAGTCGCCCTGCTAGACAGGGGTCCAGGGAAGTAAATAGTGTGGGAAGAAATAGCCAGGGAATTGTTATGGCTAAGCTTGTATAGGCCCTAGGGCTAATAGCCTAGTACCAACCTATGATCCTATGACCCCAGCAGTAATATGTGATATTAATCTCTCTCAGAGAAAGACTTCTGCATTTTGTATCTTATCGTGGACCTAGAAACATTCATCACCATCATCTGCACTTGCCTTGCTAATAGTACCTAGGGAAAAGTAATTTATTTTAGATATAGACAGAAATATAATAAAGATTAGTTTATATGTTTTCTGTAGTTATTTGAGACTGCCCTGCAATGTTGTTTTAAAATATTTCCTGTGATTCTGAACTCTGTAGTTACTGTGTTGTTTGAATATCATCTTATTTTATTTATTTATTATTAAATATATTTAAACGTATCTTTGTGGCTGATATTTGTGAGACATACTTAAGACTTACCATTTGGATAATAGTAACATTACACAGTAGGACTGGTCACCCTTTGTATGGGCCTTAGAGTAGCTGAAAAAGAGCTGGCTGGTGGCAGTGATAACTACCTTTAGTCTGGGAAGACGGAGGCATAGCTAGTAAACCTGTGCCAGCCTTTCCCAGGTGTGTGTGTGTGTTTGTATATTCAAATCTCAAAGTGTGTGTGTGTGTGTCAGCTACCTGGGCATGGACACAATGCACTGGTTGGACAGAGAGGGTGCTGGAGGTGTTGGCTTGGACACACAGCTGAGATCTCAACTCTAAAACTGCACCAGTGGGGAGTCTTACTGGGGATCTGGAGAAACCAGCCCCAGACTGAGTAGGGAAATTGTACTTTACTGTGTGTACACTTATCCTCCTACTGTGTACGTCGCTCACTGCTGCCAGTGGTGAGGATTGAGGCTCTTTGATTACTGGGCCAGTGTAGGGGCATCACACACCATATCATTTGCCTTGCTCTATTAAGTAGGGAATAGTGATTCTCTTAGATTCTCTCAGGAATATAGTGAAGCTTAGTTTATATATTTTCTTTATTGGTCTGAGCCTGACCTTCAATGTTATTTTAAATATTTCCTGCGTTTTGAAATCTGATTTCACTGTGAATATATATTTAGTATTGTCTTATTTTATTTATTATTAAATATATTTAAACCTTTCATTGTGATATGATCTTTGTAGAGAGTTTTAAGTTTTGAGAGTACTTGCATATTTATTTGGTGACGCTGTGTTGGCCACTCCTAATAGCCTTGCTCTTAGTCAAACTACCATTTGAATTAATATTAATTTCACTCAGTATATTGCGTACCCTTGGAAAAAACTTAAGGTAGCTGGTAGGAGTGTCTGGTGGCAGTCATAACTACCTCATAATCTGGGCAGAAGGGGGGCACAGCTAGTAAACCTGTGCCAGCCTTTCTCAGGTGTGTGCGCGTGTGTGTGTGGGTGAATCAAACCTCCTACAGTGCGTGTGTCAGCTACTTGGGCAGGGACGCAAAGCACCAATTGGACAGAGAGGGTGCTGGAGGTGTTGGCCTGGACACTGAGCTGAGATCTCAACTCTATAGCTGCACCAGTGTGGCATCTTACTGGGGATCTGGAGGAAAAGGGAGAAACCAGTCCCGGACTGAGTGTAGTCCCTGTGTTCTCATAAAGGAAATTGCACTTGATGCAGTGAGATGCATCTGGAAATACTGTGTGCATCTTTATTATCCTCCCAGTGAACTTCCCCCACTGGTGAGAGCAGGGAGGCTTGAGGCTCCTTGATTACTTGCCCAGAGGTGATGGGCCATCACATATAGGTTTGGCAGTGGTGGGATATCCACATCACATGTCCAAAGAAATGGGAATGAGTCTGTCCTCCAAGCATGACTGCAAGGATGTCTGGAACAGAATTTCTCCAGCTGTCTGTTTCAAAAGGACGTGAACAGATCTGTCTGAGGCATTTCCCACATCTGGACTAGATCCTGGAACACCACATGCCTTGAGCTGAAACTTGTGTGGCTTTGCCCAAGATCTGCATAGTCTCTGCCATGATATTTTGTTCTGATGGAATATATGATGCCTGAAGAGTCAGGGAATGCTGTAAAGCCAGCTCCCATGGTAACATTATCAACCGGCACAGAGGGTACATGTCCTTGTACACCCTTGCTTGTTGAGGTACCTCATCTTTGTGATGTTGTCCATAAATATACGAGGGGGACCTGGAATCCATGGCTGGTGAAGGACTTTCAAGTTGTGGATCACTACCAACATTTTCTTGATATCGATGTCCTCCTGTGAATCCTTGGGACTTTAAGTGGCCTGCACTTACATTCCCACTGACACAGCTCACCAGGCGAAGGTAGATGAATCTGTTTAGAGAAACTGGATTGGAATAAGTGGGAAAAAGGGAAGTCATGGACTGATACTCAACTATGTTCGCCAGCACTGTAACATTCATCTGATGAAGGGCACCAGCGACTGAGATTCCAGGGAATACAGGTACTGCAGCCAAAAATTTCATAGATGCCACCGAATTCTCCTCAACTGAAATGGATCAGTGGTATGAAAATCATGGACACCACCAGTTCTAGAATTTCTAGGAATTCTCTTGCTTAACTTCTAAAACATCATTTGGTAGGAAAGGACCTAGTCTTCAGAAAGAAGTCTTTTGTCAGTGTTAATTAAGCACCTCAGGAAAATGAATCTGTGCAAGGGTGTTAGGCACAACTTCCGAAGGTTCAACTTGAACGCTACCTGGGAGAGTAAGGTCAAGACCTTCTCTAGCGATTCCAAACACCTGGCTGCAGACTGTGTGCAGAGCAACAAATCATTCAAGTAAGGAAAAATGTGAATGTCAAAAGTCTAGGAATGGGCCACTACCAGTGCAAGACATTTTGTTAACACTCAAGGTGCAATGGATAGCCCAAAGGACAATGCAGAGAACTGATGCTTCAAAAGTCCAAGGTCAGCATGAAGCTATGGTCTGGCAAAAGAGGAAGCACTATCTGCAGAGTGAACATCTTGAACTGGGGGACCTTGACAAAAGTATTTAGAGAGGATAGGTCCATCACTGGTCTCTATGGCAGCTCTTTTTTGGGCAACAGGAAAATTGTGGTGTAGAAGTCTTTCATTCTCTTTGACACAGGGACCAGCTCCATTCACCAATGTGTCTAGCATGTGCTGAAGTATAGGGGGAAATAAAGACTGGTCCGGTGGAAGAGGGGGCACCCCCCCCCCGAAATGATCTGCCAATGATGTTGAGCACCCATTACTCAGAAATCACTGACGGACAGGCCGCTTTGCTGAGAGCTAACTTTTCATGATAGGACATCCAAAGGGGATTCTTGGAATGATTGGTTCTAAGCCTTGACATAGTCACAGCTTGGGAGGGGGATTATCTTTTCTGAGGAAAGGAGCCCCTCTTATTAAGTTTGGCAGAGTTTTCATCTTGAAATTTCCTTTTGGTGCCTTTGCTTTTGTTTGGCTGGGACTTCTGTTTGTTGGGCCACCAAAAATTATCTTGCTTACTGGAGGAAAACTTGCATCCATTCACCTCTGTCATCCCAGTATTTAAGGATCAGATTAGCTACCATAACACAATCAGCATCAACTAGAGCATTCGAAATCTCATTTTTAATTCATCAAAAAAAGTACTGTCTGTGCAACCAAGCACACCTTACAGCAAACGTAGTCACCGTATTTCTAGAAATAGTATAGTCTCTCTCCAGGGAGCTCTTTAAATCATGTTTAGACATTTAGAAACAATCTCTTTCATACAGTGTTTCTGTTCCAAAGGTCATGAGGCAGCAAACTCATCTAAACTGTACATACACCTCAACACAAACTTCCAAATAAAACACTGGTAATTAAACACCTTAAAAGCTACCATGCTAGACTGCACAAGCTTCTTTCCTGAGATCTTAGCCACTTGCCTAGTTTATCTTGAGTGACCAGATTTGAAGATGGTCTTTTTATTGGAAAAGGTTGCTGGGGACACAGAAGCAGGGTCTACAGATAAGGGGCTTAGTGGCTAGGCATGACCAAGCATACCCTGCATTTCTTAAAAACTTTTTTAGGAAGATTCTAATTCAGCAGAGGAGAATTGCACGCTTTCTTAAAAACATTTTCCCAATAATGATAGGCTGCCACATCCTGGGCTTCATTCTCCAAAAGACTGTATAACCTGTTAACCTCAGGGGCAGCCGATGACTGCACCCAACTGAATACACCTCTAACTCTAGCCAGCATTTGGGAAAAATAAAATATCTGTTTGGGTTTTTGAACATCTCTGTCCATACAGGAAACCTGGATCCTTCCAAAACCTCATATTCTGGATCGCTTTCAAAATCAGGATCTTTTGGTGGCTGAATGGAGGTGGGAGTGCAGGTGTTATTCATAACCAAGGTTTGCAGCCCATAATCAACACTCTGAACAATGGATCTAGCCATAGCCACCAGCTCAGGTAAAAACCTTAGTCAGAGACTGCTGCCATGCAACATGGTGGGCCTTCTGTCTATTTTTAGCATGCACTAAACTGCTGGGAAAATCTCCAGGGGGAGATGTATAAACATAAGCAGCATATTCTGCAGCCCTGACTTCCCCTGCACCTAAAGAGAGACAAAGGTACAGCCCTGGATGACGTATCTGACCCTTGTGTCATGTACAGTTGTTGTTGGTGTTAATACCACAACTGTAGCTGACCCTCATTTCATGTGCGGTTGTGGTATTAACACCACACCAGAGGACCTGGAGCAAAAGAAGGTGAGTGGTCCATAGCCTTCTAAAATGCTACTGTGAAGTCACAAGCCCATATGCTGAGGCATACTTATTGATTTATTTCTGTGTTTTTTAGATGTACAAGGGGTAGATGGGGTAGCACCATATCTGAGATCATCAAATGAGGGGATAAAAAAACTAACCAGAGCAATACCAAAGAATGGATGCACAACCAGGTGAAAAAAGGATAAATCTCACTATTCTCCCTCTAAATACCAATCTAATCTTTTTTTTTCAATTATAAAGGAATTCCCAATACTATTCTAGCATGTCCAAAGGTCAGTTTGTCAATCTCCTCTCCGGTCCAGCTGGTGAATCTGGGAATCTTGAGGCAATGTTACAACTGCCTCATGTACACAGACAACCCTCTCCTCCTCCCAACAAATTCCAACACATGAGATATGCAACCATATAGCCATACTGGAGGCTAAGATCTCTCAACTCAGTACTGGTGAAGCCAGTCAGGAAGAGAAGGAAACCACACTCACTACAATTCCAGTCTCACATAGACCTACCACGACAGCAAACCAAACACATAAACACACAAAAACATACTCGGAGGCTCTAAATAAAAATCTGCCTAAGCAGCAGAGACCTCCAAAGCAGACACCCAAGCAACCGCTACCCCAAAACAAAACACGTGCAACACAGCTCACAAAGCCAGTGTGCCGAACAGTCACAGCCCTTAAGGCTAAACAACACACCTGATACACTTGTAATAGGTGACTCTATCGTCAGGCACACTGACGTCCCGCTCACCAGGCTGAACAAGGAGAAGGTCACGGTGAGCTGCCTGTTGGACGCTAGGATCCGCCACATAACACAAGCACTCAGGTCACTCAAAGGCAAGTACAAATATGACTCAGTCATTGTCCATGCTGGTGTGAATGACCTGAGACGTACCTCCCTGGACTACATGAAGAGAGACATAGAGGAGCTCTCTGAGCATGTAGCCCAGGCCGGTATGACCCTGACCTTGAGTAGCATCTTACCCTCACCAAGAATGATGCCACAATATGAAGACAAGATGATCAATTTCAACAATTGGCTTAAGTATTGGTGTCATTCAAAGGGGATCCAATGCCTGTCAGCCTGGGATGACATGCTCGACAAGCCACGATGCTTCACTAGGGATGGCTTGCACCTGTCACCCCTGGGCTTTCGGATATTGGCAAAGGCTCTTGCTACCCCCATAGGGCCTTTTTTAGGCAAGGCTCAAAAGACAAACCCACCTCCATAGGTATCACAAGGGATAAGAAACTAAGAGTAATGCTACTCAACGCCAGAAGTCTAAACCTCAAGATGCACGCACTCAAAACTCTCCCTAGCATGGAAAACATCGATATCTGTGCAGTAACAGAAACCTGGTTCAAGGCTCCCGAGAGCAACCCAGCACTACCAGGTTATACCTCACACCATGCTTTTCGGCCCCAAAACTTGGACCGAACCACAAAAGGAGGGGGAGTATCAATATTCGTCAAAGATACCCACACCTCCAGGTTGGTGGCACAGCACGTAGCATCAGAGACTATCCATGTGCAACTAACGGTGGGTAAAACTGCCTTCCAGTTTATAGCCTGCTACAGACCACCCTCCCAAACCCAGGAACCCCACTCGGCCTTCATGAGAACACTGGAAAATATGAAGGTCTCTCCAAACACCATTATATTGGGTGACTTCAACTACCCAAACAGACTGGGAGCATTACTCTAGCTCCAACACCCTAGCCCAAAGGTTCCTAGAATTTATAAACTCAAATGCTATGGAACAACTTGTTACCACTCCCACAAGAGGGGAAAACATACTGGACCTGATCATCACCAACATGAGGACTCTATGCTCCAGACCAGAAGTGTATCCCTCACTGGTAAGATCAGACCATAAACTAATCTCACTGGATATTCACATCCCGACTCCACCCCCTGCCCTGAAAACCACAGTAAAAAACTTCTCTAAAGCAAATTTCACACTCCTCAAAACCGAGGAGGAATCCTTCAAAGCCCCCGGGCCTGTGGAAAATACGGGCCAGACTGCAGAATCCTTTATAAACGCATTCTATGAACACCTTCAGGAATGCATGGATCATGCAATCCCAAATAAAACCAAGACCCAATCCTCCAAAGGCAGACATCCTGTCTGGTGGACCCCAGCCATAAACAGACTATACAATAGAAGGAGGAAGCTACTACATGACAGAGCAAAATCCCAAAAAGGGAAGGCATCTCTGATCAGTATTAGCAAAAAAACAACGGGCACTCATAAAATCGTCTAAGGCCAGCTTCGAGAGAAAAATTGCACAGGACACTAAGGATAATCACAAGGCTTTCTTTAGTTATGTTAGGAACCTGGGTGGGAATTTCCAGATATGCTCAGAATTGGTCCAAAATGACAAAAATTACACCAAACCCACAGACATTGCCAACATCCTAGCTGACAGGTTCAGCGCAAACTTCTCCCCCCCACCACCAAAAGGGCAAATATCTGTCCCAGCAGAGTGCTGCCCCCCTGACATCTCAGATGCTCACGTAAGAGCTGCCCTCTCCAAAGCAAAAAACACAGCATCAATGGGACCAGACGGTGTCCCAGGCTGCATCCTACATGAACTCCAAGGAGAGCTAAACCCAAACATAAAACTACTGTTCAATCTCAGCCTTACTACAGGATATGTACCCAAAGAGTGGCGTACAGCAACAGTGGTCCCTCTCCACAAAGGTGGTGCCTCAACGGATCCTGGAAACTATCGCCCCATAAGCCTGACTAGCTTGGTCTGCAAAGCTATGGAAGGGATCATCATGGACCTCATAAATAAAGATACTGGGGACCTACAGACACTGGATCCTACCCAGTTCGGCTTTAAGGGCAGATCCTGCCTCTTAAACCTGGTCGATTTCTTTGAAACAGTCACCAAGGCCATTGACGAGGGGAAGGTGGTCCACACAGCCTACCTGGACCTCGCAAAAGCCTTTGATACAATATCCCACTCGGGCATTATAGATAAGCTCACCAGCTTAAATATAAACCCCTATGTCACTAGATGGGTTGCAAACTGGCTCAAGGATAGAACCCACATGGTTAGAATAGCTGGAGCCATGTCAGACTCCAAACCAGTTACAAGTGGCGTCCCACAAGGCTCAGTCCTGGGACCTATTTTGTTCGGTATATATTTCTCGGAGGTACAGGCCAACACGGAAGGACTGTGGCTGACCAAGTTCGCAGATGACTGCAAACTGGGCGTCATAATCAACTCTCCAGCCGACACAAGCATCCTCCAAAAGGGCCTCATAGAAACAGACAACTGGTGCCAGAGCCATGGCCTCAAGCTAAACGCCAAAAAGTGTATAGTCATCCCCTTTGGCAAAAACAAAGTGCCCACAAATTACCACATAGGTGGTAATCCATTAAGTACAGAAGAAGTAATTAGGGACCCTGGGGACCCAAGTTGATAGCAATCTCTCATTTGACAACCACGTGGCCAAAGTGGTTAGAAAAACATTTTATATAGCCCACCTAATCATGAAGGGATTCACATCTAGATCAGGGGAGGTCATCGTGCCTCTTTACTCATCCCTCATCAGGCCCATAATTGAGTACAATGCCCCTTTTGGGATGTACCTTACCAGACACCTGCAGCAACTGGAAAGACCCCAAAAGTACCTCACCAAGAGGATCAAAGGGCTCAAACAGATGCCATATGCTGCCCGGTTAAAGAAAATCCAGCTCTACTCAGTGGCATACCGCCTGCTCAGAGGCGATCTGTGCCTGACGTATAAAGCCATGTCCAACCCAGAATTAATGGACACGCTGCACCAAAGAAAATCCAAATCACATTGAGCTACGCGCTCAAGAGACTTGAACCTCAGCACTGAAATAAATAGGACATGCTGGAGGGACAGATTCATAATCCAGAGGCTCCCTTCACTCTGGAATAAAATCCCAGTCCAGGTAAGGCAGAGTCCCTCATTGACTCTCTTCAAGAGGAATCTTGATGAGTGGATGGGAGATCGTAGGTTTACCCCGGGTATCACTTCTGTGTCACTGTTAGACAGAGGCACAGTATACTAACCTCGAAAAAGGGCCTAGCAAAATTAATTTAAAATGGGTGGCGAAAGCCAAACACTCTGGCTAGGCTTATAAATGCCCTAGGGCAGATAGCCTAGTATGAACCTATAAAGTCTATTTATACAGGGATATTCATAATACTGCACTGAATTAAACAAGAGTAGTTTCAGTAACAGTTTAAAATACAAAATATATGTCACAACGGTCGCCCAGTTTTAACAAGGTTATTTTCAGTCCTAAATTATTAGAAACAGCATAAAACTGCCTTACACAAGAAATAAAACAAACTTAATAAAAATTCCTCTCAGAAATGTTTAAAACACAAATGGAGCAAAAATTGCAGCTTAAATGAAAAAAAAATCATTTAAATGCTATAAAACCTACTCAATCACCTCAAATAATCATAGCCCCAAAGGAAATATACAAAAGCAGCACATTTTCTTGCCAAAACTTTCCAATTAAAATTTTAATCAATGAAAATGACCGAAGTGTTTAACTTGTGGCTCTGGCAGCATGAGGCAATGAGATAACTGCACTAAAATGGCCTTAGTACAGAAACTCAGTTGAACATTCACCAGTACCCATAAAACGCAATAAAAGGATTAAAAACTCACAGAAACCAAGAATTAACTAGAACTAACAGTATAAATCTTGTACTGCAGGTAAAGTAACCCCCTCCCAAGCACATACAATTTCCCAATCAGAAAAAAAAAAAGTCCAAATTGTTTAAATGTTTTGAAAGTATCTTTTTTTTTTTTTTTTTTTTGTATACCAAATTTGCCAGGCTTTGCCCCTCTGTCGTCAGCTAAGAAACTCAGGTTGAGTTGACTCTCTTTTGTCTAACTGGTGCCATTTCATTTATAATCGTAAGGAAAATGTTGCTGAGTTTAGAGAGAGCATCATCAATGTGTGTAGTCGATTACAGTTACAGAGGTTAAGGGCGATGTGTTCAATGGATTACTTTTACAGAGCTAAAGGGAAGAGATGGCTTTGTTGTTAAAGTTTGTTAGGTTGTACACTTGGTTTACTAAAGTTTGCCTTTCACTATATCTGTCGAGGTGTCACGTAAGCATTTGGAAGAATTTATAGCAAATCACCCTGTGAATGAGGGGGAAAGTGTGTAAGCAATCCTGGGCAACCATGTGTATTTGTAAGTATATAACATGGCAAAATAGTGTTATATACTGAAACGACTGGAAGAATAAAACTGGCACAATGTACTGCAAAAGTCATTTTGCCTGTTATACTGCTATCTCCAACAGCAGGACTGTATAAATTTAGAATGAATGAGACAGATTCTAATGTGAGAACAGAATCAAGAGGCAAAGACGCAGAAGAAAAGCATATTAGTAGGTCTCAGTTTTACAAGCAAGGATTAATGCTTCACCCCACTAGTTACACTATTTTTTACTGAACTGCAATAAATCAAGCAAGGCATACAACATCCTAAATTTCAGTGCCAATATATTTTTGGTCACTTTGCTGCAATGCATTCACACAGAAGACTTTTTCTCCTGGAAATACTATACAACTACTGTGAACTAATGTTTATTTAATTTTGTTAAATGTATAATTTTATGATGCGTCTCCATCTTTGTTAGTTGTAAAACAGTTTTGCCTTGGTTCCGTACCTTATGTTGAGCTTGAAAATGGTCCATTGAGATCAGAGAGATCCAATGAGATCCACTCCAGTTGACAAATACATGTAGAAATAAATAAAATACCCCAAAGGCCACAAATGATCCCTTACATTACAAAGGTTACAAGACTTAAAAAAAATTACTACACATATAAAATTAAAGCAAACATTCAGTATAATGAAAGGCACTTAACACTGTGTGCGCTATACACAAAAATTGTACAGTGTGTGTAGTGGGTTATGTTTTAATATATCTATGTGAAAGAAACCTTAACAGTTATTATCAGTTAGTGACTGCTGAAAGTGGCAAAAGCAATTATTTTCAAAATGGATTGTGTTTTTATTTTTTTTCTTCATAAAGACAGTATATAATCAGTGGTGAACACTATTGTGTTAAACAGTTAACTGTATTAGACACAGTATACAAAAGATCTGGGTACCTTCAGAGTACTTTGGCTGTTTTTCCTCCTGTAATTCATTGGGGACACCTCCAAAATTATTTGTCAAAATTTTCTGCAAAACATTAAGATCCTCTTGACTCAAGACAACCTTTAAAGGGAAAAAAAACATGAATAAGTAAAAGTAAACGTAATTGCATTTCTAAAGCTTCTATATATCAAATGCTAAACAAATTCTGTTGTCACACAGGCACTCTATAAACATCATTGAAATTATTCCTGCATCGCTACATCGATTCCTGAGTTACAAGAGATCTTCACTATAGTAGTAAATGTGTGACCTCAGTTAGTCGCTCACTGTCAATTAATTTACACTTGACTCAAACTGTGTACCAAAAAATAACTCCCTACAAAGCAAGTGAACAGTTCATTGGGTCAGAACTTCCACCTACTGTAAGCATGGCTGATTAAACAAAATGAAGAAAAGGAAGGCAACAAAAGTCAGTTCTTAGAATCAAAAACCCTAAGATTAGTAAACAATGGCAGATTCTATGTACGACAACAAAAGCACACTGACCACAAATAAGATGTAAAATCAGCAGGTCCATTTCTGCCACTTATCCCAGCACAAAGTGACATAAAGGTCAATTTCTGTAGTACAAAATGGGAAAAACCCTGATTATCACCCTGGCAACCCAAGGCATCTATTCGTGCTGGCATAGACAGGAGAAATATAGCAAGGCCATGCCTGCTCATCCCTCATTGGTGAGAGGGGTTAACTGGCGGTGCCTATTCACCCTGCTTTGGTGGGTGAGCAGGTGTTTCTTGCTCACCCTTCCTTGGTGAAAGGAGATGAGGTACATGTGGCTGAGCAAATCTCTGCAGTACAGTGGAGATAACATGGATGTGTTGCCTTTAGACGTGGGGTTGTGACTCCATTACACATAGATGTACATCACAAGCCTATTCTGTGCTATCTTCTTGGACACGCTACAAACACAGCTACACAGAACTTAAAACCAATCAAACCAATCCCTTATGCATAGATAATTGCTTCTGATCTGCATGGCTTACCCCAAAGAATGAATACGTCCATAAGGCATTCACCCCAGCAATGAGCGAATTCAAACAGCAAATGAGTGGTATGGGTTCTTTAGAGACTATAACATATGTCAACTGCTGTCTTTAACAGCAAATGCTCTTATAGGTTTGCTTTAAAGTCTTTTTGTCTGTTTCCTATGAGAGATCGCTGAACAGTGTGGTCTAGGAATTTGTCCTCATCTTGCTGTTGTGTGATCTTATAGCTGGTACATGTAACATGGGGAGAAAGGGTGGAGTAAGGGGGTTGTTTGCCCTCCTCCCCAATATATTGTTTTTTAGTCTTTTTTCCACAGTTTGATTTTTTAGATTCAATCTAAAAAGATTGCTCCTTTTCATTTTGCTCTTATGATAGACTGCCTCTTCTTTAACAAACTGTGTGTCATTTACTTTGCAGTTGCAAGCATTCTTTAAACTTTCCCACTATAATTAAGGTAATAGGAGCAAAAACATTAAAACATATCAGCTCCATGGCAAAAAAGGCTCAAATTCTGATGGAGATCCAACTGCTCCAGTACTGACTAGTAAACTGGGCACCAATAGAACCCACAATGGAGTGAGTGGCCGATGCTGGCTCACTCATCCAAATGGAAGCGGCTTGGTCTGCTACAATGCTGGCACCTACTGGTGACAGCAGTGCATGACACAAAGCCAAGTGCAGCCATCTACCTGCACATGTTCACAGCAAAAACACAACATGCTCTTATATCTGTATATCAGTTAGCTAACAGGGAAAGGGTTAGGCCAGATGGCCAAAAAATGGAAAATTCTCAATGAGTGACCAGTAGTTGTACTGGGACTAGCTGTTTCTCTGAATATGGGTCATTAATGGGAAAAGTTGAATCAAGGGATTGATGGTCAGCAGACGTGGCAAAAAAGCATACAAAAAACACTTGCAGCACCAGTTAAAACACTGCAACAATATATTTTACATTATTTTCTTGTTAAATTACTGTGTAATATATTTGAAAAACATAGTACAACATTTACAGGGGACAGTGCACAAAAGAAAATTCTGCTGTAGAAAATCCACTATGTACAGTTTTCCCTGCAATGAAGTACAGGAGACCTAAGCTATACAATATCCACTGACATCTTCCAGTATTTCTTAAGTGGGTAAACTCCTTATCAGAGATATTATATTCATAACAAAACTAGATTTTTCTGTTAATAACAATTTTGTCAAGTTCATTTATAACCTGCCTAAACTAACCGTTGCAGATGTCTGTGAGGTCAAATGGTGCAGTATGCTGACTGCAGGCCTTCCAACACACCTTTCCTCTCTTATAGTAACTTAAGCTCCAGTCAAACATGCAGAAATTAGACTCACTGATAGATACTATGCACCTCTCACAAAAATATGACATAGGGCAGTGAACAAATTCAGGGTACAGCAACTGTTAACCATATAAGAATAAATTAAAACTGATGGATTTTTTTTTTATTTATTCCCAGCATTATTGAAATTCTCACATAAGTTCATAGTTTGGGCCTGAAGTCCATTAAAAACATAGAACTTATCAAAATAGGATCATATGTCTGTTTCCGACGCATGCATTAAATAGGTTCTAATTTTCAGAAATTCATATGTTGTAATGAAACTGGAACAAACAATTATATATCCAAGGTTTTAGGTTTATATTTTCACAAGTTAATATAAATTTAAAGATTTGGTAAAGTCTGTAACAATTCACCTTTAAAGGCTTTAAGACAAGGATTGGTTTGCCCCTAGTATTACCTGTGTAGGTCAGTAGAGTGTTTTAAAGTGTGACATCTTTCCATATAATTTATTTCTTTCACAGAAGGTATTTTTTTAAATTTACTTGAGGTTTAATAGATGTTCATCTGTACAACAAATGTAATATTATATTCTATGATTAAATGTATACAAATTTTATATACTAAAACTATACTTCATCTCTTAAGGACATGTTTTCATGAATAGCCCAAGCTGCCTCACAACCTCACTGCGATTTATGGTATCATGTCTGTTGGTTTAATCTTTTGATGTTACGTTTATACCTAAAAATCATAGCACCCATCATCATGTTAGCATAGGATCATTGGCAGTTACTAGGCTAATGACCCTACAACCCTTTTAAGTCTAGCCAAGTTTTATCCTTATTTCCATGATCAGCACCTGTCACCCCTGTCCAAGAGGGACAAAGGTGGAACCCGTGGTGAATTTATGGTTACCCATCCAATCGTCCAGACTGCATCTGAAGAGGGCCAATAAGGTGCTTTGCTTGACATGAAGTGGGAGTCTGTTCCAAAGGTGTGGTAACCTCTGGGAGTCAAATCTGTCCCTCCAGCAGATTCTATTAATGTCACACACTAGGGCAAGGCCTTTATAGTGAGTAACCTGCACCATTTAACTTGCAGATGTGCAGCATTTCCAAAAAAAGCAGGTTCAAGGATTGCCTTATATGCAAGGTAGAGATCACCTCTGAGTAGTCTGTATGAAACAGAATAAAGTGACAGTGATTTCAGGAAATCCTCATAGAACAGATGATGAAGACCTCAAAGTTTCCTTGTGAGGAACCTTTCAGGTCTCACCAACTGCTGCAGGTGCTTGGAAAAGTACATACCAAAAGGAGAATTGCACTCAATTATTGGCCTAATGAGGGAAGAATACATGGAGGTTATAACTTCTTTTCTTCTGGAGGCAATGCTGTTACTTATGAGATAAGCAACACAGAATGCCCTTCTTACCACTGTGGAGACGTAAGGTTGCTGCCAACCTGTGTGCCCAGGTCTTTCACCACTGATGGTGTTGTTACTGATGTGATAGTTAGCAGGAACATTGCTCTTACTGAAAGGGATAACACTTTTTTTGCATTGAGTTTAAGCCCATGACTTTAATACCACTCATTTGTTTGTGTAAGACCCTCGTGTAGGATTGTTGACACTGTCTGGAGATTCTATGACTGCTCACAGTTTGCAGTCATCAGCAAACTTCGTCAGCCACGGACCTTTCGTTTTAGCTTGTACTTGATTGTAGGTCTGCTGTTGGAGGTGATTTCCCCTATTTGGACTATATGGGTTCTTATCAGTAAACCAGTTAACAACCCATCTAATGATATAAATGGGTTGATAACTAGCTGGGTGAGTTTGTCAATGATGCCCGAGTGGGGATAGTGTCAAAAGCCTTGGCTTCTGTCAGACTAATATTTTGATGATATATTTATACGTAAATCGCAGCACCCCATCATCATGTTAGTATAGTGTCAGTTTAATTATCATGTTACATTTATATCTAAATCACAGCACCCATGACTACGTTAGTATGTTTTGTCAGTTTAATATTTTGATATTAAGTTGATACCTAAAAATCACAGTACCCATCATGTTAGCATTATCAGTCAGATTAATATTTTGATGTTACATTTACACACAAAATCACAGTGTCTATCATGTTAGCATATGTGTTAGATTAATATTTTGATGTTATTTTTATACCTAAAATCACAGAGCCCATCATGTTAGCATCTCTGTCAGATTAATATTTGGATGGAATATTTATATCTAAAATCATAGTGCCCTTCATCATATATATATATATATATATATATATATATATATATATATATATATATATATATTCACAGTTATCAGGTGCTTACTAAATTCTATAAATCACACCTTTCTTTAGTACTGTTACACGTAGAATACCTTTTCTTTTAATGTTAACTTCTCTTTTCCCGTCCCCTTATGCTGCTGCCTAGGACCCCCCCCCCCCCCAAACTCTTTCATCCTTCTGGAATGCTTTCTTTTTCTTTTTTCAGATATTGCTGCCATGCAAAAAAAACAGCATTGGGATTTAGTTTAACTTTACCTTAGCCTCTCTCATTTCCATTTCATAAACTCCATTCAAGTCCATTACTTGAGTTTGCAAATTTTGTCACTTCTGATTTCTACTTACAGCTTTCTTTATTAATAACAAAAAATTGCAGAAAAGATTATTGACCTTCCTTCGTTCTCCAACTCAAAAGGCTCCACCAAAATGGAAGCCTGTGCTAAGTGTTGAAACTTCTCTCCAAATGAGCACAACGAGGTCTCACTGGACTTGACTGCACTGTCATGCCTCAACAGACAATCTCAGAAAATATGTACCCAAGCTACTTAAGTCATCCATCTTCTGACATCTCAAACAATAACCCTGAACTCACTCGAACACTTTCAATAACCTTTCCAATGTATAAAAAATATTTGAGGAGACACTCATACCCACACCTGCAGAACCTGTTGGACATGGTCCCCTACCTTGGAGCTAAACAAGCTCACTTCCATTCCTCCCCCCATTTTGTTGTGTTTATAAGCATCCAGCCTACTTTTCTCACTCCATTCCCACCAGCACAGCTTTAAATGAAATCACCATTCGCTATATCCAACTTCCCATGCCTTCAAAGATTTCTCTCTGCATAATTGCACAACAAATTAGAATAAATAAAATGACCAACTGCTCATCCCAAGTAACTTCACTGTAACTCTGCCACATGGTGCTTTGGCTCATACTTTCCAAAGTTTATTCGTAATAAACCCAACCATCTCACTTCTAATTTACTGATGAATTTCAACTTCACAGTCTTAAAAAGACTTGGTTGTCAGGAACCCATACATCATCTGTCTGGTCTTTCAGACTCATGTACTTCATACGTTAGATAGATGGGTTGCTGACACTGCCGTGCAGCATGGGGGGGGGCTCAGTGCTATACTCGAGTGTGTCATGCTTCAGGTGCTTCAAATGAGATGTCAAATAAAAGGTCCCATCTGCTTGGGTTGGTGGTAGCTTATGTAGAGGTAAAAGCATCCCACAGCACCTATTAAAACAAGTAGGGATCATTTACTTAACAGAACATAAAAACATCATTTACATATTTATAAAATAACAGAAATGCACATTTATATTTATCATTTTTTCTTATAACATCCTCATTGTTATTCTTCCATAACTGATCCCCACAACTATGATCTGATTTTACTTATTTGCTTTTGTTCTTTGACTGGGAAAGTCTAACTGAGCAGAACCCATTTTCACTGAAGGCCCGGGGAAAAAAGCTCCACCACAGTACACCTATACTAACAAGTAAATTTCAGACAGTTCTCACAAAAACAACAGTTATCTTTGTCAGAAAAAAACAAACATAATTACAAGACAGGTCTACACTGTAAACTATTTCACATCAACAATTATAAGTTTATACAGTTCTTGTAGCTCTAAAATATTGCAGGAAGTAAATTGATAATGTAGAAGGGAAAAATGTAGTTTAGCATTCTATTTCACTAAAGAAAGGCTTGCAGAAAGTTCAAGATACATAATGAAGTAAGTTATAAAATCATGTAAGAAGGGAGATTTTAGTACTGTATAGGTTTGTAAACAGTTTAAGAGATATAATGAACTAAGTTATAAAATTATGTAGGAGGGGAGACCATAGTAGTGTGTAAGACAGTGGTAATGGTATATGACAGAGCACGGTACAGGATTAGTTGTATTTAGGCTGCCTGTTTCATACTGGTGCATCCAGAAGATTCATAACTTGGGTACAAATGGGGATGCAAAAAAGATAAAGATGGGAAGTATTGTTTAAGGGAGGGAGAAAAGAGGTGTAACCAATTCAAGTGCACGAGGGAAAGTTATTGGGGTGTAATAACTCAAGTAGAGGAGGGCAAAAAGTTAGTGATAATCAATAAGAAGTTTGTGCTTTGACTAAAGGTCTCAACCTGGTGATGAACATGAGCACGACCAGGAGTGGGTAAGGTATTGTCTGAGCCAGATTTTAGATCTTGGGAATTTGTTAATCACGTTTACTTGTGTAGAGATGATTTTCCAGAGTTACAGATTTAACAAGAGTATAGCCAAGTCCCCTAATGAATTATTTGCTTTATTAGTGCTAAGTTGAACTGTATAACCAGAATGGAGGTCCTTCATGGAGGTGTAGGGCAATAATATGTTTTTTAATACAGGGCATTCTTCAGGATGATATAGCAGTTTGCATGCTATATCCAGCGGATATCGTGTTATGTAATAGTTAAGCTCTAGACATCTTAGCTGCTCTATCACTTAGCAGTGGTGAGTTTGGTGTGCAGTGTTGGCAGCAAATTTAGCTACTTGCCTGTTACAGGAGGCTAGTTTGGATTTTAGTGTAGAGCTTAGGTTTGTAAGGATAGGTGAGGGTTGGAAGCAAATAGGATGAGGCTAGTATTTTTCTTACTGGATTTGTAAGATGCTGTTTTACCCTATAAAGGGAGCCAAGTTTCTGGTGGGTCTCTAATTGTTTGAAGAATATGTTGATCAGATTTAAGACGGTCATCTATTACAATGTCCAGTAAATTACTCTATGGCGTTACCTCAATGTTATTATTTGCAGATGTAACAAAGAAATATTGTTTTTGGTTGTGATAATGTTTTAGGGTGAAGAGCATCAGTTTTGTTTTATTTGGATTAAGGGGTAGGTTTGAATTTTTCTGCTAGATTTCGACTGAAGCAAAAGAAAAAAGAAGTTATGTACTCACCATAACGTTCCATGCGAGTTGTTCATCTTGCCTTCATTCTTACTGACGGGTTCGGAGACGATCCTCAGCTCCGACTTGGCGAACTGCAAAAGCTCGAGGCCTTCAACCAGCTCGAGGCCAACTCCCTATCCCATGACGCACCCTGATCTTCCCTCAGATCTTGTTTGCTGCCACCTGACTACCTACTACCATTAATATGCCACTCTGAGACTTGGATAAGAGACAATGCACCATACAGCAAAAGGTGACGGACCTCAAGTAGACTGGATGGGGGTTGGAGGGTGGGATGTAAGAATAAAGGCGAGATGAACAACTTGCATGGAACGTTATGGTGAGTACATAACTTCTTTCTGTGAAGTTGTTCTATCTCGCCGTTCATTTTACTGATGGGTAGTGTCCCAAGCACCATCTTTCTCAGACGGCTCACGGAAGAATTTTCCTCAGAACTGTGGAACCAAAGGAGGTCCTGTCCCTGGAGGCCTTGTCTATTTTGTAATGAGTGATAAAGGTATGAGGTCTTGACCAAGTAGCTGTTGCACAAATAGCATCTAATAGTAACCTTAAAGAAAAGGCTAATGAGGTTGAAACAGCTCTAGTACAGTGGGCCTTTATTTTCTGTTGTAAGGGCGCATTCTCGAAACCATAAATGAAGGAAATGCAGTCTGACAGCCATCTTGACAAGGTTACTTTTGTCACTGGGGCACCTTTTTTTTTTTTTTTTTTTTAACTCCGAAAAAGCAACAAAGAGCTGATACGTTGATCTGAATTGTTTCGTTCTATCTAAATAAAATCGGAGTGGTCTATGAACATCAAGTTTGTGCAGCATGTATTCCCATCCCATTTGTGTATTTAGGAAAGAAAATGGGCAACTCAATGGATTGGTTAAGATTCATCTCTAAACAAACTTTTGGTAAGAAGGATGGATTAGTTCTGAGCGAAACTCTGTCATTATGGAAAATCAGGTAAGAAGGATTGATGGTCAAGCACTGTAACTCAGAAATCCTCCAAGCAGAAGTATAGTTATCAAAAATATAGTCTTCCATGAGAGAAATTTCAAATGACAGGACAAGGCAAGGAGGTAATATAATTCGGGAGAGAACAAAACTTAGATTCCATGGCATGGCTGGAGCTCTGGATGGTGGTCCCAAATGAATGGTACCCTTAAGGAAGGCTTCAGAGAGTCGATGTGACATTTATTTTATTTATTTATTTATTTATTTGTAGTTGGTTTACCAGGATAGTCCATTGGGTCAAGAAGAACCTGTTTTCAATGGAGTCCTGGGGAGAAAAGCTCCAAAAAATACAAAGTTACACACATTTACATTTGAATTGAAGAGTTACAATACAAATTATAGATCACAGCAGGTAGACATACTTATAATGACAATTATAGGTCACAGTGGGCAGTAATACTAAATAAAATCAGTTCAATATAAGATACATTTGGATATGAAGTTAAAAGAAAAACATCATGCTGCAATAGTTACCAAGAGAAGTAATGCCAACTAGGCCAGAGAGTGAATTAGAGGAAATGGAATTATGTAGGGTGGAAGCAGGAGCATTCACACTGATATGTTAGATGCGAGTGTAGTGATTTTTTTTAAAGCAGAGGGATATGTTAGATGCGAGTGTAGTGATTTTTTTTAAAGCAGAGGGATTTGTGGTGGTACAGATGGATGGTGGAAGGGAGTTCCATAGACGAGCAAGTGCAAAGGACAAGAGATGTTTACCAGGGGGACGTTTGGGTTTATATAATTCAATTAGGTTATGGTTGCTAGATCTTAAGAGTCTTTCTGGGAGGTGCATTTTAAAGGTTGAGGAAAGGGAGGAGTTGAAAATAAGTTTGTGTGCATGAGAAAGCTGGATATAGGAGAGATAGTTAGGGAGTTCTAACCATTGAAGTTTTTGAAGGGATACACAGTGATGTGAAGATGACTTGTGGCCAGTAGCAAATTTGGCAATTTTGTTATAGCAGGAGGAGAGTTTTGCCTTAAGAGAAAACTGTAAATTGGATAAGAGTGGGGCACCATAGAGAAGAGAAAGGATGAGAAATGTGGTAGAGAGAGTGAGCTTAGTAGGGGCGGTTAGGAAGTGATTATAGCGGTAGAGCATGCCTAGTTTCTGGTGTTTTTTTTATGTTAATCTGCAAGTGGGAGTTAAATTTAAGCTGATCGTCAATGTGGACCCCTAATAGTTTAGCCTCAGATACCAGCTTGAGAGATGTATTGTCCTGACTGGTGATGGAGAATGTATTTCTGTCTAATGTGAGGATTTCTGAGGGGGTAAATACCATTTGTTTAGTTTTTGAGGCATTGAGGTCTAGGTGATTGTCTAACATCCATTTTTCAGTGGTTGTGAAAGCATCTTGGTTCAGTTTCAGGAGTGCAGGGAGATGGAGGTGGCAGTACAGATAAGTGAGTCATCAGCATATTTGATAAGTTTTGTATTGGGGATTGAGTGGTGGAAATCATTTATGAAAATATTAAAGAGAAGGGGACCTAGTATGGATCCCTGGGGAACAACAGTGGGGGTATTTAGGAATGAGGAAGTGGCATTTTTCCATTTAACTGACTGTTGTCTAATGAAGACATGACATTAGAACCTTGGAAGCCAAGACGAAAGTTTGAGATGGCTACTAATTGAACTCTGATGGTAGCTGCAGCAGCTCCTTCGTTGAAAAGTTTAGTCAGAAATTCCAGTACAGATGGGATCGGAGCTAGGTAAGGATCATCATCATTCTGAGATGCCCATAGAGAAAATCTCTTCCATTTTCAAAGATATAACTTTCTGGTGGATGATTTATGAGAGGATGTTATAATATGTTGGGCCTTCGCTGACAGGTTGTAAATCCTGGCTGTGTTCGAATTGGAGCAGCCAAGCTGTCAGTTTGAGGGAATGAAGAGAAGGATGAAGTGCCCCTGATGAATGCGTCAGCAGATCCAGAACTGGATCCAGGGTTCTTCCAAAATATGACGCTTGAAGGAAGGGAAACCAAATTTGCAGAAGCCCACAAGGGGCTATTAAGATTATGGTCCATCCCAGAGACTTTGCTTTCTGTAATACTTTGGGTATCAGAGGGAAGGGGGGAAAGGCATAAAGGAGACCCAGGGGCCAATTGTGCACCAGTGCATCCCTTGGGGCATCCCTAGGCAGAGGGATCAGGGCAAAGTAGCTGCTGCACTTTGTGTTTGTTGGGGTTGCAAAGAGATCGCACCAAGGCTAGCCCCACCTGTGGAATATCCGTTCTGTTACTTGTTTCTTTAGGGACCACTCGTGAGGCAAAAAAATTGCCCTGCTTAGCTTGTCTATCACATTGGATCCCCCCCCGCCAGGATGTGCAGTGCTATCAGAAAGTGCTGAGTGGAATTTGCCCACTGCCACACTCTCAGGGCCTCTCGACACAGGGGATAACATTTGGTTCCTCCTTGTTTTTTTATGTACCAGACCAGTAACATGTTGTCTGTCTGAATTGCAATTGTTCCCGGAGGTAGAGAGTCTTGAAAGGACTGCAATGCTAGAAGTAGTGCTCTCATCTCCAGAACATTTATATGCAGATCAGCCTCCTGTTTCTTCCACGTGCCTTGGGCTGTTCTTCCCTGATAATGCCCCCCCCACCCTATCAAGGTAACATCCATGGTCACCATGGCTATGGGATTGGGTAGAACGAATGGACGGCCCCTAGTTACCTGTTGAGATGTCAGCCACCATTGAAGGTCTTTCTTGCACGTATTCGTTATGATGATTTGCTGCGACATTGGGAGTTCCTGAAAGGACCATTGAGAGAATAGAAGCCATTGTAGAACTCGTACATGTAAACGAGGGGAATGACTGATTGCTGCTGACATTGATCCTAGCAATTTGAGCATCACCGAGATTGGGGCTTTTGTCCCTGGAAGCAAGTCTAATATTTGTTTTCATAAGAGGCAAACTCTTTCTGGAGGCAGACTTAACATCATTGAATCTGTGTTTAGTTCTGCTCCTATAAAAACAGTATGTTGCGATGGCGATAAGGCAGATTTTTCTGAGTTGATGGTAATCCTCAATTGATTGCAGAGATTTAAGGTTGTGTCCCTTGGCTGAATGAGGTGATGCTTGGTGGTGGCAGTGAGGAGCCAGTCGTCTAGATATGGAAACACCTGGAATCTCAAATGTTTCAGGTGAGTGGTGACTAATACCATACATTTGGTGAACACTCTGGGGACTGTAGTGAGACCAAAGGGCAGAGCACAAAATTGATAATGGCTGGCTCCCAGCCAGAAGCTTAGATGATCCCAGGATGGCCTGTCCATCTTTGTGTGGTATTACGCATCCTAAAGATCTATAAAGCACATCCAATTGTTTTCCCCCAGAAAGGGGAGTATTGACTGAAGCATGACCATCTGGAACTTAGTCTGCTGAGGTCCAGAATAGGTCTCCAGTCCCCGGTTTTCTTTGGAACTAAAAAGAACCTTGAGTAAGTTCCAGATACTCTCTGGTCTGCTGGACGACTCTTCTCCAGCAACCTTTGGACCTCTAAGGCTGCTTGCTCCCTGTGACTGGATGGGACATTTGGGATTTTTTTCACTAGAGGGGGTGGCATGGCAAAGGGAATTGAGTATCCTCTGGATATTATGCTTTGTACCCAGCTGTGTTATATATAAAGAAAGGCGTCCCCCGAACTGCCTCCAGAGATGAACATTCGGGCCTCCTTTCAGGAGCACTGACAGGGCTTGCCAAAGAACTGATCTATGTCGCCCTGGTTCTGTGGACCCCCTCTGCCGCGTGGGTGACGTCTTCCATTATAACCCCCTCGTCTGCCTCTAGAGGTGTTTCTCCATGAGTGTCCTGGAAAGATCCTTGAGATTTACGGAACCATATCTTTCCATCCCCCCCTTTGGGGTAAAAAATTTGGGGTAGAAAAACGTACTCTGATGGCAGACTAAGGTCTTTCCATCTTTTTCACTCCTGTGTTTCCTTTACCTTTGGTCTGAAATGGGACGAACTGTCAAAGGGGGTGTTAATGAAGGAAGACTTAAAGGGTTCTGCAAAGGAACATAAGCACATCCAAGAATGTCTCCTGAGCTGCTCTGCTCGTACCATCAGCTGCATATGATAACAGAAGCACAGACAAATTCACAATCAAATTAAGAGTGGAGAGCTGGGAAGTTACCTTGTCCAAAACCTCTGCAGCTACTGAACCCTGCAGGGTGGCTCCCAGCTCCTTCAGGAGATCCCTTTGTAATCTATTGAACTGTGTGAGATAGTTCAGTGATCGAAGGACAAAGGCCGCTGAACTAAACATACACTTCCCATACCTGTCCATGACCCTGGATTCTCCATTAGGAGAATGAACAGATGTGAAGTCTCTAATAATTCCTTCTTGGTGGCTACCGCCACCACCACCATAGCATCAACAGACCCTCCTTTAGTAAGATAAGCTCTATCCTGAGGGCAAGTTATATATTTATTAGGCCTCCTGGGTACAGGCTCTCTGGTGTCTGGGGACTCCCATGCCCTCTGAGTGAGTAATTCAAGCAACTCAAAGGGTGAAGACACCAAGAGGTGGAGGGTTGAGACCCAAAGGCCTTCAGGAGGAATGACATCATTAGTAAGGTTAAGGGATTTCCAGCCACCTCTTTGTTTAAGAATTTCTAAGATATCTGCAAAGGAGTTATCTTCTGAGGGGGACCATGGAAACCCTTCTGACTCATCCAAGTCAGTATCCGAAGTGACAAACTCCTGTGGGAAGTCCAAATGCAAATCTTCTTGCAAAGTCTCTTCCTAGGCACCTCTTCAGTGGGAGCTTCTGGAGAGGTCTCGGAAGATCATGGCTCACCCAATGGGGCTTACTGTGGCTCAGGATCTCTATGCTTTAATGGAGCATGTGATGTAGAGGCAGACACCGGTGCTTTCAGGGAGGGAGCTGCCGGGGCTGATGGAGTGGTCGTCAGCATGGACAAGGCCCTCCTCATAGCCTCGAAGGCCCCTCGGTCCCAACAAGAGGAATCCCTCAGATTCGAAGATTCGATGGAAACTGTCTGTGCTGGTACGGAGGGCTCCGAGCCAGAGGTCACGGCTGAACTCACTCGAGCCGAAGCTCTGAGAGGTAAAGTCGGCACCAACAAGTTGGTCCTACTATCCTCCCTGGACCCAACCGGTGAGTGCCAGCTCCAAGATCCTTCAGTCGGCAAAGACATCAGGGCAGTCGGGGTCGAAATGCCTAGAGTGGGTGTCAGTCCTGAAGGTTCCACAATCATCAGTTCCGTGCTCTCCGGCTCCGAAACTTCCATGCAGATCAGAGGAGGAACAAAAGATGTTGGGGGAACTAAAGTCAGCTGCAAAGCCCCCCTGGTCAGTGCCAATAAACTTTTTTCCAGCGCCAGTATCTGTAGAAGCTTCACCACGTGATCCACATCCAAATCGGAAGTCTACTTGAGGCCCATGAAGAATGTGATGAAGCCACCGATTGTAAAATGGCAGATTTTAATGTAGGGGATTACTGGCTCAAAGGTCGGGGACCAGCTCCTAACCACAATGACAGTCGGTTCCAAAGACTGTGGAACTGATGTTGAAGCTTTACTGGAGGCTGATTTTGTAGTCGATGGACTCTTAGTCGATTCCGTAGGCTTTTTGGAGTGCTTGTCAGACTTATCCAGAGATTCTTGGAAAGAGGACTTTAAAAGACCCTTATCCAAGAGATTTCTTTTCCTTTCATGCAAACCTCTGGAGCTAAAAGAGTGGCATATAGCACAGATTTCCTGTAGGTGTACTTCACCCAAACAGTAGACACATTCAGTATGTCCATCGGTGATGGACATTTTTTGCCCACATCTTGGGCAATTTTTGAATCCAGACTTGGATTTTTCCTTTTCCTGATGAGACACAGTATCAGAGACAAACATATATTCAGAAGTACAAAAAAAATACCAACACTAATATTTCACAGCAAGTACTGCCCTGTAAATAAGAGGGCTTTCACTTTAATATCCACACTGAAGCAACTACTAAAGCCTTGTAAAAAAAAAGGCTCTAAGAAAAGTTAACTATTAGTATAAATTTAAGCTAAGTTAAACTATCTGCCCTGTAAAAAAGAAGGGCTCTAATTTAACAGATACACACACACAATATAATGCTACAGATAGGAAGAATAAAGGCCTAAAAACACGGCCACTAACATCTAACTAATTTAATACAGTTTGTTAATTCTGTAGTTATCTATGCTTTAAACTACCTAAATAACTAACAGGCTAAACTATTTTAAACACTTATTTAGCAGAAAAAGTTATTCACTGGCCAGAGGTGGTGAACGTCCGATCAAGTTGCAGCAGCAAACTTTCTTTTTTATGACATATTACCCTTTACTAGCAAAGTATTTATTACCAGTTTACACAGGAAATCATGGCACTTATATTGGTATACCCCCTTTTCCTTACTTTAATGGCTTTACTTCTGATTAATTTTCCCATGGATTTGCATAATAATATTGTAGTGCACACACTGCTCAGTGATTATGCTCTAATATTTGTAAAAAAAGACAATCAGTTAAGTAGTTTGCGAACATATCAAATGTTAAGCACGCCTCCGCTTAAGTTGTTAAGGTCAGGTCTACCACTAGGCAGTAAAATGTGCCAGTACTGCAAGCAAATGAAGAGCAGAAGAATTAAGATTTGTTTCTAACTGCTGTCCATACCAATAACGTGTCCCTGACTTCCTATCATAAACGGAGAGTTGCAATAACAGGATGGGTTCGCCTGCATTTTCTGCAGGATTCAAAGTCTGAAACTTAAATACAAGCCATCATTTTATTAATAAAATCCTCAGTAATTTGTCCAAAAACTGAGGCAGAAATTTGGACTTTTTGCAAAAATCTGGACAAGTGAGAGGCACAGATGGTGAGAGCAAACAAAAAGGAGAGTTGCACTGCCTTTCTGAGAGTGCTCTAAGTGCTTTTTGGCAATGAAAGCTGGCAACACACATTTTTTTTCTTTTTTACTGTAGCTAATAGAAAATGGAACAGATAAAGCTCCATGCACTACAACAATCATGTCACCGATCTTAACCTACTATTATGTGTTCTCAACATAGATGACAAGATTTACATCTCTGGCTTTGCTCTCAAGGTTAATGTCATGGCATCCATGTCTCAAATACATAATACTCAGTTAGGATCAGTGACATGCTCATAATCCTCAATGTTTCAATACATTACACCACATCCTTCTATCTTTCTCTAGATCATCAATTTTTGTTCTTCATGTTAGTATTTACTTGTTTCTTTTATTATCTCCCAGCATGTTTTGTACTTGTATTTAAACATTCTTACTAATAATTTCTCATTCTCTTCCTTTACCCACTTTAATACTATGTACAAGTTTAAAGAAGCAAAACAAACTAGGTTTAGTAACTCCTGTTCCCCCTTCGTCTTCACTCGTATACAACATTCCTCTTTTCACTGGGTTTAATTTTGAACAGCAAATGAAAGAAAACACCAACTGCACAATTTCCTTTTCATATTTTACAGGGATCATGTAAACATTTCACATGTATACTATTTTTCCCATTAATGCCAATTTCACAAGATCTTGGGCCTCCTCTGAAGAGAGGCCACTAGCCTAGTGGGACTAACCCAGTCAACAAAGGATAAATAAATAAAAATAGTAGTTTTGGTCTCTTCTCTGCATTACCAGATCATCTGTGTTAACACAGTTCTTAAACTCCATCCAATAAAGGCACGATTGCACACTCACTCACTCTTCCTATTGGCTATAACTGGTTTATAGCCACATTTTTCTAGACTCGTTTATTAGATCATATCTGCATTTGTTAACATCTCCTCAAACCTTCTTAGAACACTATTAGTGTATATAACCCCCTCAAGGGTCAATCGATATTCTAAATCATGTTAAATTGAAGATGATACCTTCTGCATAACCCTGCCAATTACACCATCTGCCAATAAAATTCTCAATCTGGCAAGGCCACACTTCCTTGCTCCAAAGGAAAAACCACCACATCACATAGCAAACTAAACTTCCCCTTTTTCTGTATAATTTGCATAATCGTGCTTTTCAATTTTGCACAGAAGCTTCAAGGTATGCCATGAACAACAGCGGGGGGATGAGGAATTGTTGCTAGCTCCCCTGCTATAATAAGATCCCAATAATTTATCATTACCCTTAATACATGCTGCGGTGCCCCTATTCATCTTGCTTAATAGCTGAATGAATGACATCTGTACTCAGTCTCCCCCAGAGTGCCATGTACATATTGGCAAGTTACCTGGCCAAAGTTTTTTTTTTTTTTAAATAAAAAAAAGTCTCCAAAGAATTTCCGCTTGGCTCTTTTTTTTTTTTTTGGATAAAAAAACGTCACCAAAGAATTTCCACTTGGCTCAACATGCTGAACCATTAAAAACGCTTTATATACATTTATATGCATTGTCAGTTGTTACTGCCACACCATCATACTGGTCCCATTGTATCCACTAAAACAAAACACAACTTTAACTTATTCACTTACACTCCCATCAAAGATTTATAATCAAAGTTCAGCAACAAGAAATAGTCTACAAAATGCCAGGAAGACTGGGTATTTCCACTCTTGTAAACAGTGGTCACTATTGCTTCCCTACACCTCTGAGGGCCCTGCCTTATTTTCAGCCTATATTTTAACAACTTATGGAAAGTACAGTTTTGTACCTACCATAAATGTAGATGTTCGAGGATCCACATTGCTGCAGTCCTAACTATTGGGTAGTCCGCTGTCCAGTCGGCCCGAATACCAAAGTATATGGCTGACGTCGGTCATGGCGCATTAGACTGACGTCAGTACGTCAGGGTACTAATGCGCATGACCGACGCCATATCCTCAGTCTTTTCTTGCCCCAGATGTCAGAAGACCCTAAAAAGACAAGGCCAAAACCAAAAACTCCAAACATACCTGCACCAAAAATATATACAATATATACAAAATTACCAGAATATAACCTCACCTACACAACCACCCCTAAACACAGAGGGGAAGGAGGGAGGGTAAATTGGACTGCAGCAATGTGGATCCTCGAACATCTACATTTATGGTAGGTACAAAACTGTACTATGTTCTTCATTCCACATTGCTGCAGTCCTAACTATTGGGTAGAATCCCAAAGCAGAGGTAAGGGAGGCTGGCAAATCATAAGGAAGCAGGAGCTGACAACATGCCTTGCAAAATAGCTGTGGCAAAACCAGCCCTAGACTTAGAGTAGAGAGGAAGGTGGTAATGCTTAGAGAAAGTATGCACTGAACTCCAAGTAGCTGCCTCCAAAATATCCTTAGTTGCCACCCCTTAGAAATGCTGTTGAAGTGGCAGTAGCCCTAGTGGAATGAGGCCTAATCCCAGCTGGAATCTCCTTGCCATGATGGGAATAACAAAATGCAATGCAAAACCCAATCCACCTAGAAATAGTTTGTTTTGACACAGGCTTGCCCTGAACTCAAAGCAAAAGAAACAAACAACTGCTGAGACTGTCTAAAATCCTTAGTCCTGCTTAAATAATAACGCAATTGCCTGTGTACATCTAAAGTGTGCAAAATCTTTTCCCCTATATTTTGGGGATCTGCATAAAAAGTAGGCAAATGAATAGTTTGGTTTAAAGCCACACTAGAAACCACCTTAGGCATAAAGGAAGGATTAGTACGTAATGATACCCTATCCTTATGAAAAATCAAAAAAAGGCTCAACCGCCATAAGGGCCTGCAACTCAGAAACCCTTCTTGCAGAAGTAATGGCCAACAAAAAAGCAGTCTTCCATGACAAGTATTTCAGTTCAGCAGTAGCCGCAGGCTCAAAAGGTTGTAGAGTAAGTTTCTCCAACACAAAATTGAGATCCCAAGCAGGAGTAGGAGCTCTACGTGGGGGTCTTATATTCTTTGCCCTCTAAGAAATTGCTTGAACAAAGGATGTGAAAACAATGGTGGGTCACAATCATAGTGAGCTGAAATTGCTGCAGCATGAATCTTAATGGAAGAGAAAGACAAACCTTTGTCCAATAACTCAGTAAGATATTGAAGAGCCACTCAAATTAGGCTCAGAAATCTCCAAATTCTTTGCTGCAGTCCAAAATAAAAATCTCTTCCATTTTTCTGCGTACACTTTCCTTGTACTAGGTCTTCTGGCTTCCATAATCACATTTAAAACTTGTTGAGGAAGTTGAGACCTGCTGTCTTTCAAAACAGAATATGCCAGGCTGTTAGATGAAGAGAGTGAAGCTTGACATTGAGCAGATGACCGTCCCTCTGAGACAACAGGTGTGGAATCAAGGGTAAAGGCCATGGAGGCTTCCTTACCAGACTCCTCAGTAATGGGTACCAGTGCTGCCGAGGCCAATCTGGAGCTATTAAAATCATCCTTGGCTTGTCTTGTCTGACCTTTAGAAGCACCTTTGGGAGAAGAGGCAGAGGTGGAAAAGCATACACATGAAGATTTTTCCAACTGAAAGAAAGAGCATCCACTTTCCAAGCTGTGTGATGAAATCTCTTCGTGCAAAACTTTGGCAGCTGGTGGTTTAGTGGAGAAGCGAACAGATCTATGTCTGGAGTTCCCCATGACACTGTCAATTTTGAAATACATGAAGATCCAGTTTCCACTCGTGGGGATCCATGATTTGTCTGCTTAACACATCTGCTAAGGAGTTCTGTGCTCCGGCAGAAACCTTGCCTGAAGAGTTAGTTGCAAGCTGAGCGCAGTCTCCCATAAAATCATTGCTTGCCTGCACAATGGGTAAGAATGTGTTCCCCTTGTTTGTTGATGTACCACATGACAGTTGTGTTGTCTGTTAGAATCAACACCTGCCCTGGAAGAAGTAACTCCTTGAAAGCCATTAATGCAAACTGGACTGCTAACATCTCTTTCATGTTGATATGTAGATGCTGTAGTCTGGCAGGCCACTTGTCTTGTATCCACTTTCCATTTAGATGAGCTCCCCAAGCAATGTCTGAGGCATCTGTCGTTAGAATCTGACTCGCCTCTGGCCGGGTCACAGAGAGTCCCTTGTTTAGGTGACATTCCTGAGCCCACCACAAAAATTCCTTTTGAATGCAAGGTATTATTTGAATGACAGTGTCCAAATCCTGGCAGTGCTGTGTCCATAGATTTTTGAGATACCATTGTAGCTTCCTCATATGCAGTTTGGCATTGGGAAGCACCAGAATACAAGATGCCATGAACCCTAAGGCTTGAAGGACTGTCCTTGCAGTCAGCCCGGACTGAAGAGATAGTTGATGGAAGTAACTGGAAAGATTCTTTTGTTTGTCCGGGGTTAAAAAGGCCATCTGGGCTGCTGTATTCAGTCTCACACCCAGAAAGCACATGTCTTGAGAGGGTACTAGACTGGACTTTATTTCGTTCACAGAATACCCTAGGCATCTTAGCACTGCTATGACATATTCCAAATGCTGTAGAAGGTCTTCCTTTTCTTGAGCCAGAATCAGGCAGTCGTCCAAGTAAGGATAGATTTGAATTCCTTTTAGCCTGAAGTAAGCTATCACTGGAGCCAGAACCTTTGGGAATACTCTGGGCGCAGTAGATAAGCCAAAGGGCAATGCAGAGAACTGATAATGAGAATTTCCAGTTCGAAAACGCAGATACTTCCTGCAAGTTAGTCTTATAGGCACATGAAGGTAAGCTTCCTTGAGATCTAAAGTTACCATCCAGTGATCTTTGCCCAGCAGAGGTAAAAGCTGTTGTAACGTCAACATTTTGAACTTGGGAATGTCCAGATAAGTGTTGAGGATAGATAAATCCAAAATTGGTCTCCACGTGTTCCCCTTCTTTGGTACTAGGAACAGGCGAGAATAAAATCCTAGGCCCCTTTCTGGCACAGGAACTGACTGAATGGCCCCTATTTGGAGCAACAGAGAAATTTGCTTGTGAGCCTCTGTTCTTTGAAGAGGAGGAATGTCTGGCATGCCTTTGAAAGGAGGCAAGGTATGGAAATAAAACCTGTAACCGTGGTGAATGATATCCAGAACCCATCTGTCTTGGGTAATTAAATCCCAATTTTCTTTGAAAAGAGACAGCCTTCCTCCCAAAGGTGCTGCCAGGCGAGAATGTACTGGCAGCTGAAAAGGCAGGTCATTGGGTCTGCTTACGAAAGGACTGACCCCTGCCCTCACCAGAAGTCTGAGCAGGTGAACTCCTGTCCTAGGCCTAAAAGAACCTTGAGCTCTGCCCCTACCACGTCTAGACCTACCCCTAGACTGGGAATCATAAGCAGGATAAGTCCACCCCTTAGTAGGCCAATTTCTACTAAACTTGGAGGCTGCACCTGCAAAAAATCCTTAACAGTTTGCATAGACTTAGCCTTGTCCTCCATTTTCTTTAAACCTGCTTCCACAGGCGAACCAAACAACACATCAGACTGTAAAGGAGCATCCAAAATCCTTGTCTTAACATGCTCAGCTAAGTTCTGATCCCTCAACCAGGCGTGCCTACGAAGAACAGAACCAGTGGCAGCCACCCTCGAGGAGGCCTGCACAGCATCAAAACCACACTGCAAGGAATGCTTACCCACCTGTTCAGACACGTGAACTAAATCCTGCAACTCTTTACACGCAATACCTTCAGCCAGAGCATCCACCTTAGACTTCAATTGTGAAAGGAGATAATTCTGATATTTTAACATATGAAACTGACAATTCAACGCCCTCATGGCTAAAGTGGAAGAAGTATACACTTTCTTTCCCCATCTATCCAAAGCCCTTGCCTCTTTATCAGGAGGAACAGGATTTTTAACCACAGAAGCCTTCACACCTTTAGGCCCCTGAGAGACAGTTTCTGGGTCTGCCCTAGGACTCTTAAAATGATACTTATGGGCTTCAGGCACCCTATAGTACCTATCCGGTTTAACTGGGGCAGGAGGCAAAGAATCAGGATTCAGGGAAGCCTCTGCAAAAACATCTTCTACCACATTCAGAACAGGAGGTATAGCTAAAGGCCTATGCTGGGGTAAAAAGAATTCTCTAAGCCTCTTCCTGGAATCAGAGAAATCTTGACCTTCCCATTTAAAATGCTCCCTCATGGAATGCAGAGTCTCTGAAAATGAAAAATCCTCAGGAGGCGAAGCTGAAGGAGTAGAATCATCCACATCAGAATCAGAATAAGGAGGATACTCCTGCAAGTCTTCAGCCGAAGACTCAGAAGCCTCGAACATTGCTCAAAACTCTCAAACTCAGGTTCCACCCTAGGCCTCTAATCAGGAGGGGGCATAGAAGGACTAATCATAGTAATCAAATCCTGTGGCAAATTTAGCATATGCTTCTTAGGCAAAGACCGTGAGACACTCGGAGAAACCCCACTGAAGCTAAACTAGGCCTGCCTCTTAAAGAAGCCTTGGAAACAGAAGGGAGGCCCTAACCACCTTAGGAAGAGAGGGAAGAACAGCCACCTGAGAAGCCCCTTCAGCCTGGCCTACTTCCTGAGAGGACACATCCTGTAACAGTAAAGTTTCTCCTGAGACTCCAAAGAAACTCCTGGCAGAACCTCCGGCTCCACTGAGCCTTCTAAAGAACCGGCGTCCGGGACTGTCGGTTCTTCCACTCTAGGCTTCGCTGCTTTGTCCTTGCGCTTTTTGGCTGAAGCGGGCGTCGGAGCATCCGTCGGCATTTTATAATTACAACGCTTCCCAAACACTAACCTGGCACAGTCTAACCTTCTCTTAATAGTGCGTTTGTTAAATCTAGCACAAGAGCGGCATCCAACAACGTCGTGCTCAGGCCCTAAACAAGGTATACACAAAGTATGGTAATCCCTATGAGGTATCTGTTTCCCACAAGAAATACAGTTATTCACTTTTTCTGACATCCGGTTAAATACTGAGGCAAGAAAAAACCAAAATATTCCCCAACGGGGTACTTAGCCAACTTTGATTCGGTCTGAAACTCTGACTTCAGAAACTTTCAGAACGCCAACCTGCACTCGCAAAACTGCTTCTGCATCGGACCATGCGGCAAAAAAGACTGAGGATATGGCGTCGGTCATGCGCATTAGTACCCTGACGTACTGACGTCAGTCTAATGCGCCGTGACCGACGTCAGCCATATACTTTGGTATTCGGGCCGACTGGACAGCGGACTACCCAATAGTTAGGACTGCAGCAATGTGGAATGAAGAACATCCTATGCCCACTCCATGTTCCACTTAAAATTACTTAAGACAGGTCATCATTCCTGGTTGGTTACCCTTTCCTCTATGTAATATTTTGCCGACTTCTCTCTCTTAAGTGGGATCATTAACAATTCACCTTCTCATCACTCAGCTTTGCCTGAAGTGATTACACAGTCTAACCACCACTTCTGTATGTAGGACCCCCCATTTTATTGTCACTGCTATACAACCTTTCACAGTTTCAAAGTTAACTTCAGTTTAAATATGGCTATAATCTTCAACAAGCCACATTATACTCCAAAAAAAAAAAAAAGTAAATTTGAAATCCAGTTACGCTAATTTCTGGTGTTCTTGGGGATCTAAATGGATTTCTTGCAAACGTATTACCCTATTAAAAACCTACTGGCATAGGCCAGAATTCAAGCCTTTTACACTGGACTAATTAACCTGTTCATATTCCGTTAGACTACCTGCATTCCCATTCTCCACTTACCTCGTTCAGTGCTATTATCCCACCTTTCTGTTCCTTTTGTAACAAGTGGCAATTGTCTTTTTCATAACAATTTTCTTATTTCCCTTCCTCACATTTACATACAATTGACTTTTCCTGATATAAAGATTCATTGTTTTTATAAACCAAGCAACGTAAAGTACAGTTGTGTACACTTACTATAAATGTAGATGCTCAAGCGTATTCACTGTTGCAGTCATTACATTTGGGTTATCTGCTTGCAGTAGCCCTCAGTTGGCCTGATTATCAAAGTCTTGAGGTCCTGCATCGGTTGCTGTCTCATCTTATGTGACATCAGGTATTCAGGGGTATAAAGCATGCAGCTGACACCATTATATCGGTTTTTCTTGTCCCAGATGTCAGGTGCCCCCTAATGGGAAGCAATTAAAAAAAAAAAAAAATTTTATATATATATATATATATATATATATATATATATATATATATATATATATATACACACACACACACACACACACACACACACAAGGTTATACCGCCAACAAAACAGCAAATACATCAAAAAGCTTTTAAACATAGTAAAGGAGAATAGAGCTATAGCCCAAAGAAGTCAGGGGGCTGGAGGGAGGGTAACCAGGACTGCAACACTGAATACACTTGAAAATCAACATTTATGGTAAATGTACACAACTGTACTATGTTCTTCGTGTTTCACTGTTGCAATCAGCATATCTGAGTAGATTCCCAAAGCTAAGGATGGGAGGAGGAATTTAGATAGTATTAGGATCAGCTATAAGGCCCTGCAAGACTGCAGTGGCAAAGCCAGATCTGGATTTAGAGAAAATTGGCAAATAGTAATGCTTGGTGAAAGTATGTACAGAACTCCAGGTAGCATCTTCTAGGATGTCCATGGTAGGGACACCTCTGAGAAAGGCTGTAGAGGTAAATGCAGCCCTGGTTGAATGGGGTCTAATCCCCTGTGGGATAGGTTTTCCATGGTGCTTAGAGCAGAAATGAATGCAATGGCCTATCCATTTAGAAATTGTTTACTTTGAAATAGCCTTCCCTTCTGCCCCTGCAGCAAATGTCACCAGCAGTTGTCCAGATTTCATTTGAGGTTTAGTCCTCTCCAACTAAAATCTAAGTTGTCTGTGCACATCTAAGGAGTGCAGTATACATTCCCCTTTGTTCTGTGGATTAGAAAAGAAGGTTGTCAAATGAATGGACTGATTAAGAGCCACACTGGATACTACCTTGGGCATGAAGGAGGGATTGGTCCTGAGGGACACCCTGTCTGCATGTAAGATTATGAAAGGCTCCACAGCCATAAGGGCCTGTAATTCAGATACCCTTCTTGCTGAAGTGACTGCTAAAAGAAAGGCTGTTTTCCAAGAAAGGAATTTAACTCTGCACTTGCAGCTGGGTCAAAAGGAGGAAGAGTGAGTTTTTCCAATACAAAGTTAAGGTCCCAGGCTGGAGAAGGGGCTCTCCTGGATGGTCTTAAACTTTTGGCCCCTCTGAGGAAACTGCTTGAGCAGTGGATGAGAGAAGAGGGGTGGGGTTCTGTGTTGGAATGAGCTGAAATGGCTGAGGCATGAATTTTGACGGAGGAAAAAGAAAAGGCCTTGTGAAGCATCTCAGTTAAATATTGAAGAATTTGAGTTAGATTGGGCGCTGCTGTGCCCATCCCTTGAGTTTGGTTTTAGACACAGAATCTTTTCCATTTGTTAGCACTAGTACTAGGCCCCCTTGCCTCCAAAATGACATCCAACACTTGTTTACTGAGGGATTGTAACGGAAAGATCAGGTAATTAGCCAGGCTGTCAGGTTCAGGGTTTGAAGCTGAGGGTGCAGAATCTGGCTCTCCTGCGGTGACAGCAGGGTAGGGGTCTGAGGCAGGTGCCATGAAGCCAGCAGTGACACACTGCGCAAGAGGGGGTACACCAGTGTTGGCGTGGCCAGTCTGGTGCAATCAGTACTGTCCTTGGTTTTTACTGTTTGATCTTTAGTAGTACTTTGGAGAGAAGAGGCAGAGGAGGAAAGGCATAAACGGATAGATGTTTTCAGCTGAAGGACACAGTATCCACTTTCCAAGCTTGTTTGTGGGGAGTCCTTGTGCAGAATTTGTCCAATTGGCAGTTCTGGGGGGGGGGCAGACAGGTCTATATCTGGCCTGCCCCCATTTGTTTATAAACATGTTGAAAGTCTTTGGTTCCTGTTTCCACTCATGTGGGTCCATGAGCGTTCTGCCTAGTTCGTCTGCCAGTGCATTTAGTTATCCTGGCAGGAATTGAGCCTGTAGATGCACTTGGTAGCTCAAGGCTGTGTTCCACAGAGCCATGGCTAGTCTGCAGAGGGGGTATGAATGGGTACCCTCCCCTGCTTGTTTATGTACCACATAACAGTAGTGTTGTCCATCTTTACCATTAATTGTCCTGGAAGAATATGGTCTTTGAAGGCTGTCGGAGCATTCTGTGCAGCTAACATTTCTTTTTGATTGATATGCAGGTGCATTTGACTTGGGTTCCATTTGCCCTGAATGCACTTCCCTGCCAGGTGTGCCCCCCATGCATAGTCTGATGCATCTGTTGTTAGGGTTTGGGCGGCAGGGGGTAGAATGAATGGTAGTCCCTTGTTTTGGTGGCAGGCCTCTGCCCAATAAAGGAACTCTAACTGTAGGCAAGGTATGATAGGAATCATTGCTTCTAGATCCTAAGAATTTTAACACCATAGTCTTTTTAGATACCACTGCAGTTTCCTCATATGCAGTCTTGCATATGGAATTAGTAGAATGCAGCAGGCAATAAACCCCAAGACTTGCGGTATTTGCCTTGCAGATATGGTTTTTGTGGCCATTAGTTTGAAGTAAGTTGTCAAATGAATTTGTTTCTCTGGCGTGAGGAAAGCCATCTGGGAAGTTGTATTCAAGTTTGCTCCAAGGAATATAATTTGTTGACAGGGTACAAGATGTGATTTCCTTTCATTTATGGTTTACCCCAGACAAGTTAGCACCTTTTGTACTTATGACAGATGATTCAAAAGTATGTCCTGGCTTTCTGCCTGAATTAGACAATCGTCCAGATATGGGTATATTGGAATATATATATATAGGGAATAGTGTCCTCTACATCAGAATCCTCATAGGTAGATAAGGGTAAATCCTGGTCATCAGAGGAAACAGTAATTTCAGAATCCTGGTCAGAAGTGTCATAAGCAAATTCAGTCCTAGGTCTCTTAGAGGGATAAGGTTGGCTTCCCCTGATTAAAATAATAAGGTCTTCAGCCATTCTTATCATTTGTTTTTTTAGACACAGAGGCCTGACCAAGCAGTCTGAGGATTGGTTTTATAGGCATGGTTCGAGTTCTAGGCCTTGAAGAAGATGGCGTTTGTTTAATATGCAAGTCAGTAGGCCTGAATACATCCTCAGAAGCAGGTGCCTGCACAGCGGTTACGGACCCATCCAAAGTAGAGACATCCGCAGGTTCCACAGTTGAAGCATCTCGCAGCATACCAGACTCTGAATGGGTCTCAGTACAGGCCCACGAAACAGAAGTAGTGGGTATCAAGGGCTGCGAAAGCGCCTCACTGAGTACCGGCGAACTGGCTACCGGCTTAGGAGAAGCGTTGTCAGCAGCTTTGGACCTAGGCGGCCCGTCTCTGCCTTTATCTTTGCGTTTTTTTTGGAATGTCGGTAGTCGGGTGGCTTACCTAAGACATATCTGGATAATTGAACAGAGTACCAAAGTATTTAGAAGCATAAATATACCGACGACGAATAGTTTGTTGTTTAAATAAGGCACAAAACCAAAATTGAGGGATATCGTGGTCAGGGCCTAGGCAAGGAATACAGTACAAATGAAAATCTTTGTGAAGTATTTGCTTTCCACAAGAAATACAATTATTGACTTTTATGGACATCAGTTTAGAACAAGAAAAAATTTCCCCAATGGGGTACTTAGCTTTAGTTGAAGACTTTGGTTCTGAAACTCGAAAACGAAAATTTCAGGAGTCGGCCGACCGGCACTTGTGAACTGCTTCTGCTTCGGGCACCACACAGCAAGAAAGACTGATGTAATGGCGTCGGCTGCATGCTTTATACCCCTGACTACTTGACGTCATGGAAGATGAGACAGCAACTGACGCAGGACCCAAGACTTTGATAATCAGGCCGAATGAGGGCTACTGCAAGCAGATAACCCAAATGTGATGACTAGAACAGTGAAACACGAAGATTATCAGAAATGTTATAAACTTAATAATCTATTTGCATATTCCTCTGTTACTTATAATTATTTACAGGGAATGCTTTACAACTCATATCCTGGGAGACTACAGGAAAGTTTATTATACAGCAATCTGCATACTCTTCACATTTAATTTCTAATTTATAGTTACTGTACACTATCTAGGAGGGTATCTGCAAAGTGTACCACATTCCATTCTAAAATCCTCAAAAAGACAGGCTTGTTAACACCTCTAAGTACTGTTTTGATCTAGTTTTTGTTACGGCACTAACAGCAGTCCATGGCTGCCACAGAACAGATGTGGGAATCTCACAGATGTTTTAAACATGATCACTTCATCCATCCTTTTTTGGCTAAATGAGGTTTTTAATGCATTGTAAAGCTCTTTTTGGTGCTGTTTTGTGTAGAAGGCATAAAGTACAGTTTTGTACCTACCATAAATGTAGATGTCCGATAGGCATGCATCTGCAGTCCTTACAAATGGGTTGTCCTGTCGTCAGGCAGCACTTCGGTCGGCCGGATTCCAAAGACTGGGTCTGGCCTTGGCTCCTACACTTTTCCTCTAACTACTCC